>NC_084555.2:12957500-13070000 GCF_033978685.3 Nerophis lumbriciformis | reverse complement strand
ATGACCAGTAAGGCTTTCCTAATAGTCCTGCATCATAGATGAATAGCTTTAATCAGGTTTGTGCACACAGCAGAGTTGTAATTGCTTTATAGATTGTGGAAAAAGGGAGCCCACTCGTATTTAATTAGTTACATGTGGCGTGTTTATGTGTCGGTTCGTGTCCTTCAGGCGGAGTTGGAAATCCAGTTGGCTCTGGAGCGGGAGGAGCAGATCCAACGGACAGCCATTCTAGAGCAGGAGAGACGTGATAGGGAGCTGGCCATGAGGATCGCTCAGAGTGAGGCCGAGCTGATCACTGAAGACGGCCAGGTGGACGCAAGTCTGCGCAGGTATTGAATGTTTAAGAATAACAGAAACGTATTCATCAACCTCTAGGTGGATGAGAATGGAGGTAAACCTACTGTACCGTACCAACTTCTTCTCTCCTATTGCTCTGTCCTTTCATAGTGATGAGGCTTTTTTGGATCTCCCTATCTCTGCATCCTCAGCCAGAGCCATGTAAGACTTTAGCATAGTCCATGCAGTGTAATCCCAACAAAAAGCACTCGCTCATTCCCTTCACTTTGTGCCATAACCCCCATTATAGTTCCATATCTCTTCGCTGCTTTGAGTAGCTATCAGTCTACCCGCAATACAAAGCCCTTGCTCAAGTGCATGAAAGTATCATATCAGACACAACAAAATGTATCTATTTTTTCTAAGGATCACTGAATGTGTCTGTGTTTGCTCTGCCCATCCATTGATTAATTGTAATCATATCCTTTTGAATACATAATCAGTATGTATGGCAGTTGCATCCTTTGATTTACATCTTAAGTCTGCTTGAACTCATAGTATTCACAATGGTGTTGATTGATGCATCTAAAAAGGGTACAAAATAGCTTTCTTTGACTTGTAACCAAGCAACAACATTCCCCTTTTCCCTTGGCTCCATTGTGATGCTTTTTTAATAGCACTGCCCGAAACTTTTTTTAGTACCTGGTCAACTGGTGTTCCAAACATAACCAGCTTATTCCATATGTGTGACATATACCCCTGCTTATTGGTCAAGCAGATTTGTCATTGTACCGTGTGAGGACACACGACTTCCGTGATGCCTTATCTCTGGACGCTGCAGCATTATACACCACAGTGCAGTGTCAGTCTGTTTCCTTGCTGCCCTCAGTCGTCTCTTGAATATAATTTGTCAATAGCCACATGATAGAAATGTAATACCTGAGAACCCTTCATTTTACCACTGTCCTAGTTTTATTCTAAAGAAGGATCAGGAACTGTGCTCCAAAGTGAATGTTTTGTTGCATATGCGGCACACAGAGCTGGAGTCATTGCATTCAGTCCACGTAGACCTTCACGCTGGCGTCACTAGCATAGTCGTATATTGTGGCAGAAAAAAATAAACACCTCGGCCTCCTTCTGTACCCTTGTTGATCCAACCAACCATTTCCTATTAGCAACAGCCCATCGCTTCACTTTCACTGCTTGTTTCCTGCCTGCACAATCCTCCTCATCACGCTTTCCCCCCAGCCAGACTGATGAGGGTTGACCACGATTCACATTTTGTTTCAACTTTTCAGTCAGCATCAATTACAAGTGGTAATCTGGATAATTAGATCGAGCATTCTCCTCTCTGAGACATTAGCAGCTGTAAATAGAGGACTTAATTCCTTGGTATTATTGAATTAGCAGCCTCCACACTGCAGGGAAGCTGGAGTTGGGAGCCCAGACCTGCTGTTAACTGTCTGAAGGTCTGTGCCGCCTGCGTGATTCATAAATATAACGGCTGAGCTAAATGCCAGCAAATGTAGTGTCATCCCGCAAGCAGTAAGCACACATGGAAACAGTCGCGACGTGCCGTTCAAGTGCATTTCCTCCTATCGATTGTTGATTGACCAAAGCGAGCGAAAAAATGAAATAAGCATGCGTAAAATTTGTCTATTAGCAAACACATCAGGCATTAGCTCACACTTTGCGAGATGTCTTCATATCCTTATCGACTAAAGGTGTGGGGAGGGTGGCCCCCTGCAGACTTCTGGAAAATGGCCAATCAACAAAGAGAGACAAGTTAGGAAGGGGTCCTTAAACAGACAGAGGCGCTGTTGACACTGGACCGAAGGTTTTCAAACTGTGGCTCAACAAGCCTCCCATTAGAGAATGTCATAGGGCTCAAAAGTGTGTAGTGGAAACGCAATGCGTTGTGCTTCCTGCTTATTTAATTGGCTAAATGCATGACTCTGTCCTGAAGTTATTCTTTTCTTTAACAAGTTCAAAACACATCGTGAACGTGCAACATCATTTACTGTCACAATGGTTGTCATGATTGATTCAGGAAAAAAAAATGATTGTGTGAGACTTGTCTCATTTCCAGCGTAGAAGCAAAGCCAAGGAAGTCGGGTTAGTGAGCTAATAAAGAGACGATAAATAGCTTGAATAACAACCGTGATACGATCAAACACCACTTTTAAAGCCATCACCTGGTACATGGTAGTGTGTTCACAGCATTTTTACACTGGTAGGTTTGAATCAATGCCTGGTTTATTATTTTCGACACGCAGCATTTAGTAAGATTTTTGCATTAGCCAAGCTAAGCTATCTGCAGGTTACGAACAACATACAGTATTTGGGAAAAGGCAATACCCCTAATCATAAATCAATAACTGAGAAAAATGTTAACATTTCCCACATTAACGCACAGTGTATTAAAGACTTGAAATATATTTAGTTTGAAAAAAATCTCCGGTAGACACCGTACAGTGACAAGTTGTGTTGATTTACCTCTGAAAGGACGACAGTCTTCTCTTTCTGATATAAAATTCAGAGGTTTTGCACACACCTAAAGTTGGTTTGTCCGTGAGCCTTTAATTACTTAGCATTCCGAAATGTTTGGCCTGTATAAAAACAAATTCTGTTGACGATTCAGATATAGGACACGTTTGGCAGCTCATATGGATCAATTCCACCAATTTTACTTATTTTTTAAGGTGGTCTTTGGAAGAGGGTCCAATTTGTTTCGGTACAATCCCAATATTTTTTTCTTTCGTACAATCAATTTTACTTCAGTTTGTTGCTCTCTCTAACAATACCGCTAATTGAGTACATCCATGTAAACAAAAACTTTGTCCAGCAACAATTGGTACCCAGCCCTCACAATGTATTGTGAAATCACTTGCCCTTTCGAGCCCCATACTGTAGCAGATGATGAAGAATAAGCTCTTTATTGACATTGCACAAGTACAACAAAATTTCAATCCTGTTCAAATCTGTCAAACAAAACAGGAACACTGATGGGTTGTCACTTACGTAGCCTCGTAGTCTAGGGCCTCCCCTACGCAGTCGGGATTGATTTTGCTTTTAAACAACTGAAGCAAGGTGAACTGGTTTGAATAATTTATCATTTTGTTTGTGTCAAACTTCTGCGCCAGGGTTACTGGTATCTTTTTTAAGCTACCTGTTGGTACCTTGTGTCGAGTGTCATAAAGTTACACACACAATGTTTATGGTAAACAACTAAGACACACAACTAATGTTTTTCAGACAAAACATAATTATTTTACAGTGGTACCTCTAGTACTGACAAGTGCCCTGCTTACAGGTTTGTAGGAATAAGAGGTGTTTCTCAGCTGATTGTTGCATAGGTTGCGAGTAACAATTTGAGTTACGAGCCTCCCCACCACTAATTGGGGAGCGTTATTTAATGACACTTCTGAAAAACGTGAGCTACTTTAATACTACTGCTAAGTTACCACATACTAGTGGACGTGATAACCACTCATAGCTTCCAATTGCCAGAAGGTAGGCGGATAACTCAAGCTGACTTTCGCCAAGCAGAGGCGGAGTAAGAGTCAAAGCAAAGACAATAAATAAAGAATCTTGTACAAACCCCGTTTCCATATGAGTTGGGAAATTGTGTTAGATGTAAATATAAACGGAATACAATGATTTGCAAATCCTTTTCAACTCATTCAATTGAATGCACTACAAAGACAAGATATTTGATGTTCAAACTCATAAACTTAATTTTTTTTTTGCAAATAATAATTAACTTAGAATTTTATGGCTGTAACACGTGCCAAAGTAGTTGGGAAAGGGCATGTTCACCACTGTAACATCACCTTTTCTTTTAACAACACTCAAACGATTGGGAACTGAGGAAACTAATTGTTGAAGCTTTGAAAATGGAATTTTTTCCCATTCTTGTTTTATGTAGAGCTTCAGTCGTTCTCCGCTGTCGTATTTTACACTTCATAATGCGCCACACATTTTCAATGGGAGACAGGTCTGGACTGCAGGCGGGCCAGGAAAATACCCGCACTCTTTTTTTACGAAGCCACGCTGTTGTAACACGTGCTGAATATGGCTTGGCATTGTCATGCTGAAATAAGCAGGAGCGTCCATGAAAAAGACGGCGCTTAGATGGCAGCATATGTTGTTCCAAAACCTGTATGTACCTTTCAGCATTAATGGTGCCTTCACAGATGTGTAAGTTACCCATGCTTTGGGCACTAATGCACCCCCATACCATCACAGATGCTGGCTTTTGAACTTTGCGTCGATAACAGTCTGGATGGTTCGCTTCCCCTTTGGTCCGGATGACACGATGTCGAATATTTCCAAAAACAATTTGAAATGTGGACTCGTCAGACCACAGAACACTTTTCCACTTTGCATGAGTCCATCTTAGATGATCTCGGGCCCGGAGAAGCCGGTGGCGTTTCTGGATGTTGTTGATGAATGGCTTTCCCTTTGCATAGTAGAGCTTTAACTTGCACTTACAGATGTAGCGACGAACTGTATGTAGTGACAGTGGTTTTCTGAAGTGTCCCTGAGCCCATGTGGTGATATCCTTTAAAGATTGATGTCGCTTTTTGATACAGTGCCGTCTGAGGGATCGAAGGTCACGGTCATTCAATGTTGCTTTCCGGCCATACCGCTTACGTGGAGTGATTTCTCCAGATTCTCTGAACCTTTTGATGATATTATGGACCGTAGATGTTGAAATCCCTAAATTTCTTGCAATTGCACTTTGAGAAACGTTGTTCTTAAACTGTTTGACTATTTGCTCACGCAGTTGTGGACAAAGGGGTGTACCTCGCCCCATCCTTTCTTGTGAAAGACTGAGCATTTTTTGGGAAGCTGTTTTTATACCCAATCATGGCACCCACCTGTTCCCAATTAGCCTGCACACCTGTGGGATGTTCCAAATAAGTGTTTGATGAGCATTCCTCAACTTTATCAGTATTTATTGCCACCTTTCCCAACTTCTTTGTCACGTGTTGCTGGCATCAAATTCTAAAGTTAATGATTTTTTGCAAAAAAAAATGTTTATCAGTTTGAACATCAAATATGTTGTCTTTGTAGCATATTCAACTGAATATGGGTTGAAAATGATTTGCAAATCATTGTATTTCGTTTATATTTACATCTAACACAATTTCCCAACTCATATGGAAACGGGGTTTGTATTTTACAGACTATTTTTTTATTTTTGTGGTTATAAAAAAAGTATGTGTGTGCGCGACAGCCTCACTACAATTATTACTGATAATTCATCCTCGTTATGACATTTGCGTCGACGTTAAGGAGTAGGATTAAATAAGCTCCAATTCTTCCTTTCCCATTTCAGACATAACTGTGTGCAACTTTGTTCCCAGTGTTTGAAATAAACCATTACAATGTTGTGTTGAACTGGTAGAGTATTTACTGGAAGGTGGCTGGCAAAGTGCATTGTTGTTATTTTTACTAGGTTGTTGCTTTCATAGCAGCATTACTCTCCTCACATCGAAATGTTATTTTTATTTTATTTTTTTGCTTCTCAGAACATATTGACTGTGTAAATCGTGAATTATGCTTTTAAACGCTTCTCCTCAAATTGTTGAAGTGCTGGTGCTCATGTCGCTTTTTCAGAATACCACTCTAGCTTGTTATGGGTGAGTTTCAGTATGTACCACGCTAAACAGCCTCACACTAATACCTTGTTTAACCTTCACAAAGTGTACCTTTTCTGCACACTTGCTGTCTTTTTCTGTTTGTGCCTCGCGCTTAGACACACATCATCACCTGCTCTTTCCCCGCAGGGGCCCTCAGGTGCAGGCAACCAAAGCCGCTGCTGGCGTGAAAAAGTATGACCTCAGCAAGTGGAAGTATGCTGAGCTGCGAGATGTCATCAACACTTCCTGTGGTGAGGAAACCCGGCTCTGTGGGTGTGTTTCCTTCGCACTTTTGTGGATTCCTCTCTGTTATTTTAAAGCATCCAGCAGATTTGCCAAAAAGCTGAGCCTGCAGCTGTAGGGAGCACTGCGACTGGCAAGAACTCGTACCCGTCGAATTAAAAGACTGATCTGAGGGCGCTCCCACAGCTGTTGCCACTCATTAGCGTGGCTTTTTTTTTTAAAGCGGCGCAGAGAGGAAGTTATCTCCATTATGGAGGATGGTGGACCTCTGCCCTTCTGACTGATTCAGAGCCAACTTCAAATCAGTCTGCATGAAGATCAGATGACTTTCCACTGGCTGCCCGGCTTACGTCTTTATGGCCACTGCTGCAAAGTCAAGCTTACTGTGACATCCCAAGGACATCTGGCTGAAAATCCATGTCATGCAATGGTTGATACTAGAAACACTGTCTTCAAAGTCCACATATCAACTTGCATTTTTATGACAGCAAGGTGTTATTCCAAAGATGTTCCATTTAAACATTGATGACACCACTTCTCGCCTAAACTGTTATGTCAAACCACGATACATTACAGCATATTTGTAAGCAATTTAAATTCAGGAGGGAAAATATTCAGGATTTTGTCAATTAGATCAGGTTTGTTATTTCTGGTGCTTATGAAGACATTTTCAGACTGTATTCAACTGGCAGAACCATAGCAACGCAATGAAAAATTAGTTTTTTCTGCACGTATATCATAGGTTTCAAATTCTGTGTTTGTAACATTGGATAAAATGGTATTTCTTTCTTCCATTTGGATGAAGCTAATATGGTGCAAAGCTGAATCTAATGAAACCTTCATCTCTGGATAAGACTTACTTTTCACAATGTAAGACCATAATCAAACTCAGTTACAAAAGTGAACGACAGACTGTTTACATGCCTCGATGGGTGCTGCTGTTTTGGTTAGCAACTGGGCTTAGCACTCCTGTGTCTGAAGTAAATGATTCACCCGATGCCTAATTGGGAGTAATGTATTTTGGTTGTGTACTAGAATGCATTTGTAGTTCAATTCCAGAAGGTCTGGAGGATACTTAAACTTCTTGTATGTAGCTATTACGAATATTATATGAATCTTGCGATAAGTGAATGTCACATTAGTAACAATAGTGTGTCTTGTGTTTGGACAGACATAGATCTGTTGGCAGCCTGTCGAGAGGAGTTCCACCGCCGTCTGAAGGTCTACCACGCATGGAAGTCCAAGAACAAGAAACGCAACGACGACGGCAGTGATCAGAGGGCTCCGAAGTCTGTCACTGACTACGGTCGGTTGAAAAAATGTTTCCATTCGTTCTCATTCCAATGTAGTTGTATGCCAAACAAGTAATAATTGTTTTGTTTTCTCCGTCCTCCCCGCTGCTCACATTCATTGGCAGGGATTAATGACCCGCCTTTAAAAAAGCCTGGGAAAGTTCAATCAGTCAGCGAAAAACAGCGCCCTGAAAACGCACAGCCGCCTTCTATGTGCTCAAAATATTTATTCCAATTAACAAGTAACTGCCGGTCATGCTTGGTCCGGTTCAACTCATGCTAATTTGACAGCTCACTGCAAACACACGCGCACACACACATTGTTTAAAATGCTTGAGAGCATACTGCTGATAAGCATGTTTAGATTTGACAGCTCCCAAAAATTGATTATATAAGGTCATTAGGGAATGGATCTTTGCGGTAAAGCAAAGCTGTTGCACATACTGTACTAATGCCTTACTCACACGAGGCAAAAACCTACCGTGCGTAGGTCTCCTTAACACCTAACCCTGATAGCAAAACGTCATTGAATCAACATTGAAATTTGGTCAGACATCAGTTTTGAGATCAACATTGATGTCTGACGTTGAAAGGAACATTGAAAGTGCTCACTATGATCAACATTGAAATAACGCTGAATTTCCAACCTATTCTGACAATGACAAACATTGATACAACTATATAAATATGCATTGCATTATGTATTGAAACAATATTAATATTAAAAGGACCACTTAAAAACCTTTCTTTGTAAGTTTTTAATATGCCTAATTAAAAATAATCACTTTATTACTCTATTTAAGGTATAGTTAAACAAGGAGCATGCCAAAGTTGTCTACTTGTCAGTGATTATAATGAGAACAGAATAAAAATAGTTATCATCTTACACAATTGATAAAGCAAAGCAAAGCAAACTGAGAACAGAGAACAACCGTGTACAAACTACAATTATTCAGCCCCTTCTGATGGACAGGGCTGGCATATATAGGAGCCTGATTGGCAACCTGGAACAGGTGTATCCCAGTTGCCAATCAGGGACAGGTGTGGTAGCCAGCGGAAGTCAAAACACATATTCAGAGCACTGGACAGACAACACACAAAGGAACAACTAACACAAGTCCACACTGTCACATAGGCCATGCTAGTAACATCACAGTCACTAACAGCCAGGTAATGGTATCTGAATGGAATAATTAAATATATTCTATAGGGCTTGTATATGTGACGTGGAAACTCTTTACATTGTGGGTCTTGCTGGACTTTGAATAGTTTATTTACATGGCTGAATACAAGACACTCTGCTTAAGTTTAGTTATTTTTCTTTAAATAGTTCAAAAACATGGCGCGAACGTGCAGCATCATTAACTGCCACAATCGCCTATATAGCAGCTGTGAGATGATCAAACATGACTTTTAACGCCATCACCTGGTACATGTTGGTGTGTTCACTGCATTTTCAGACTGGTAAGTTGGAATCACAGCCTGTTTTACTTAGTTACCGTATTTTTCGGACTATAAGTCGCAGTTTTTTTCATAGTTTGGCTTATGGGTGCGACTTATACTCAGGAGCGACTTATGTGTGAAATTATTAACACATTCCCGTAAAATATCAAATAATATTATTTAGCTCATTCACGTAAGAGACTAGACGTATAAGATTTCATGGGATTTAGCGATTAGGAGTGACAGATTGTTTGGTAAACGTATAGCATGTTCTATATGTTATAGTTATTTGAATGACTCTTACCATAATATGTTACGTTAACATACCAGGCACATTCTCAGTTGGTTATTTATGCCTCATATAACGCACACTTATTCAGCCTGTTGTTCACTATTCTTTATTTATTTTAAATTGCCTTTCAAATGTCTATTCTTGGTGTTGGGTTTTATCAAATACATTTCCCCCAAAAATGCGACTTATACTCCAGTGCAACTTATATATGTTTTTTTCCTTCTTTATTATGCATTTTCGGCAGGTGCGACTTATACTCCGGTGCGACTTATACCCTGAAAAATACGGTACACAAAGTAGCATTTAGTAGGCTGTTAGCGTTAGCCAAACTAGCTGCAGGGCACCAACAACGTACGGTATTTTGGAAAAAAGCATGTTGTCCGTTTACTTTTAGTCTTGAATAAGCACACAAATTATGAGTATTCTTTTCGAAGAAGTGGCGCAGTGATCAAATAATTTAAAAGTAATAATGGGCATGTTTTTTGGGGAAAACCTGCTTATGAAATGAGGCCAGGCACCCTCACTCCATCTCAAACGCATAAGAGATGAAAGCCGCAGATTAAGCGCAATTTCAACAAAGGACAATGAGCCTTAACAGATTTTACGTTCTGAAATTCTTCATCGGTGTAAAAACGGACTCCGTTGACGAGATATAGACAAGTTTGGGTTCGACAATGGCAGAAGCTTACTCAAATCTCTTGTCCATTAGATGTGCTCATATGGATCAATTCCACCAATTTGACTTATTTTTTCGAGATAGCGAGCCTTAGCAATAGGGTCCAGTTTGTCTCGGTGCGGTCCCTTGATTTTTTTTTTTTGTACAATCCACTTTATTGTTTGGTTGAAGTTTATTTTTAACATGTATACAGTTTAAATATGACACATCACATATTTTACATATTTTGTCCGAAAAGGAGTAGGAAGAAGAAAGGTGTATTTAGGCTCAATTCGAGTACCCCTCAACTACCCTTGTTTTTGCCCTCCTTCCTTTGTTTTGCACGTTCATGTCAATCAGAGGCATTCGAATTATCCTTCAGGTAGTGGGGATGGGCGAAGTACGTCCCTCGAAGCGAAGTGAGCTCGCAGACCTCCCTACACTATTGAATGCGAGGAGAAAGATGGCAGATCGGAAACCCAGAAAAGAGTAGAAATGGCATATTTCGCCAAAAATGTTGTCTTCTAAACCGTCTTCTTCTTAATAAAGACAGGCGAAAAAAAATTTTAAAAAGAGCACAAGCAAAGCAGAACATCACGTGTGATAGCATCTTTAAAGTAAACAAACATTTGCCGCATCTGCCTTACGCCACTGCTGGCAAACAGCGAAGGTTGACGACGTAGCGAGACGCAATCGACTTCCGTATGCATAGGGGCTTATGGCTGGGTTGCATATGACGTCGCATCTGGCTCACGTCCGGCATATAAATATGCCTGGTGGTCAAGCCAGCGTCTGTTGTCAAAGGGCACTAGGTGCCATTTAGCCTTTCTCGAAGAAAAATTACCTATGATAGCGTTGTTTTCGGCGGTACGAACCGTTCAAAAGGCGAAAAGGATAAACGTTTATTCGAGAGGTAATCAAGAAGGGCGGAAGCCTGAAAGATTTTACAAAGCAACAACGAGAAAAGTAGCACACACTCCAGTCTAAGAGAGCTGAGTCGAAGAACGCACAAGTTTGCAGTGATCACTTCGTTAAAGGGGAACATTATCACAATTTCAGAATGGTTAAAACCATTAAAAATCAGTTCCCAGTGGCTTATTATATTTTTTGAAGATTTTTTCAAAATTTTACCCATCACGCAATATCCCTAAAAAAAGCTTCAAAGTGCCTGATTTTAACCATAGTTATAAACACCCGTCCATTTTCCTGTGACGTCACATAGTGAAGCCAACACAAACAAACATAGCGGAAAGAACAGCAAGCTATAGCGACATTAGCTCGGATTCAGACTCGGATTTCAGCGGCTTAAGCGATTCAACAGATTACGAATGTATTGTGGAAGCAGGTAGCGAAAACTAAATTGAAGAAGAAACTGAAGCTATTGAGCCATATCGGTTTGAACCGTATGCAAGCGAAACCGACGAAAACGACACGACAGCCAGCGACATGGGAGAAAGCCAGGACGAATTTGGCGATCGCCTTCTAACCAACGATTGGTATGTGTTTGTTTGGCATTAAAGGAAACTAACAACTATGAACTAGGTTTACAGCATATGACATACATTTGGCAACAACATGCACTTTGAGAGTGCAGACAGCCCAATTTTCATCAATTAATATATTCTGTAGACATACCCTCATCCGCGCTCTTTTCCTGAAAGCTGATCTGTCCAGTTTTGGAGTTGATGTCTGCAGGCCAGGGAAGCTAGGGTCGATAGGGGGTTTAGCTCGCTCGTCTGCGGGAACAAACTGCCGCCATTGCTTGCCGTGCTAGCGAGGTCCTTTGTCCCTGAATTGCTCACACACTCCGGCAGATTCAATGGAGGTCTGGCGGCAGATTTCTTTGACTTTATCGTTGGAAATGCATCTGCTTTGAGTGTCGCAGGATATCCACACATTCTTGCCATCTCTGTCGTAGCATAGCTTTCGTCGGTAAAGTGTGCGGAACAAACGTCCAATTTTTTGCCACTTTCGCATCTTTGGGCCACTGGTGCAACTTGAATTCGTCCCTGTTTGTGTTGTTACACCCTCCGACAACACACCGACGAGGCATGATGTCTCCAAGGTACGGAAAACAGTCGAAAAAACGGAAAATAACAGAGCGGATTTGACTCGGTGTTTGAGAAAATGGCGGATTGCTTCCCGATGTGACGCCACGTTGTGACGTCATCGCTCCGAGAGCGAATATTAGAAAGGCGTTTAATTCGCCAAAATTCACCCATTTAGAGTTCGGAAATCGGTTAAAAATATATATGGTCTTTTTTCTGCAACATCAAGGTATATATTGACGCTTACATAGGTCTGGTGATAATGTTCCCCTTTAAAGGTTTGTTTGATATACTTTTAACGTTTTGTGTTTCCCATTTAAGTATTATCTTGATATTATTTGTATTTCTTAAAAACTGATTTTTGCTGCGGATGTTTAGTCAAACACCAACTTGGCGAGGCTAAATAAAAGAAAGCAAATGTGAGTAAAACCTAAAAGAGTTAAGCTTTTACCAAAGGCAGCAATCATAAATGAAACTTTCAGCACATACACAATGTTAACATGTATAGTTATAGTTTGATAGACGGGACACGTGCAACAAACATGCCTGTAGACACAAAGTTAAATCATAAAATGTAACTTTGCCCGAGCAAAAGCTATGCATATTTATCCAGGATGAATATGAATGATTTATCCAGGATGTCCTTGACCCAGCCACACACAAAGTAGTTACAGACCTCCATGCTTTTCCAAGCTTTCATCGGTTTTGTCATGTAGAACAAAGTCTGAAGCACCAGATAGTTTGACATGTCTGGGAACGCGACCAACGAATAATACTTAAAGGGGAACATTATCACAATTTCAGAAGGGTTCAAACCATTAAAAATCAGTTCCCAGTGGCTTATTTTATTTTTCAAAGTTTTTTTCAAAATTTTACCCATCACGCAATATCCCTAAAAAAAGCTTCAAAGTGCCTGTTTTAACCATCGTTATATACACCCGTCCATTTTCCTGTGACATCACATAGTGAAGCCAACACAAACAAACATGGCGGAAAGAACAGCAAGCTATAGCGACATTAGCTCGGATTCAGACTCGGATTTCAGCGGCTTAAGCGATTCAACAGATTACGCATGTATTGAAACGGATGGTTGTAGTGTGGAGGCAGGTAGCAAAAACGAAATTGAAGAAGAAACTGAAGCTATTGAGCCATATCGGTTTGAACCGTATGCAAGCGAAACCGACGAAAACGACACGACAGCCAGCGAAACGGGAGAAAGCGAGGACGAATTTGGCGATCGCCTTCTAACCAACGATTGGTATGTGTTTGTTTGGTATTAAAGGAAACTAACAACTATGAACTAGGTTTACAGCATATGAAATACATTTGGCAACAACATGCACATTGAGAGTGCAGACAGCCCAGTTTTCATCAATTAATATATTCTGTAGACATACCCTCATCCGCTCTCTTTTCCTGAAAGCTGATCTGTCCAGTCCAGTTGGAAATGCATCTGCTTTGAGTGTCGCAGGATATCCACACATTCTTGCCATCTCTGTCGTAGCATAGCTTTCGTCGGTAAAGTGTGCGGAACAAACTGGTGCAACTTGAATCCGTCCCTGTTCGTGTTGTTACACCCTCCGACAACACACCGACGAGGCATGATGTCTCCAAGGTACGGAAAATAGTCGAAAAAACGGAAATTAACAGAGCTGATTTGACTCGGTGTTTGTAATGTGTTTGAGAAAATGGCGGATTGCTTCCCGGTGCTCCGAGAGCGAAAATTAGAAAGGCGTTTAATTTGCCAAAATTCACCCATTTAGAGTTCGGAAATCGGTTAAAAAAAAATATGGTCTTTTTTTCTGCAACATCAAGGTATATATTGACGCTTACATAGGTCTGGTGATAATGTTCCCCTTTAATATCACTGGACAAATCTTTTTTGATAAAGAATAGGGATCTATTCCATTGCATACTTAGATTTTTTGCTCGTATTTGCTTTTTGCAGGAAGATTTAGGCCTCTTGCATGTACTCAGATAGGTTGTGCGCTGCTTGCTGCAGAACAGCCATCTTGGCTCGGTTGACCACCGCTGTTTTTCATTCCCAGAAAGAAACACGTTGGAAAACAATTTGCAATAAATTGCCATTTCACTAATGCTATAGCCAAGGAGGAGGGTCAAGTCGAAGAGGGGAGGGGGAGGAGGGAGAATTCAAATTGAGCCTTTTCCACTTCATAGCAATAACTAACACGTATGTTCTTTTACTGTTCTTAATTTGTACACAATTTACATCACTGTTTAGAGTCAAGCCTTCTTCTTTTTGTTTGACCTTAATGCCTTGTTTGAAATTCAAGTCCCGTGAGATTTTGCTGGCCTCTACTCCATCAACATCATTGAAACGTCATTTCAATGGAGAGGATTTCGACATTGAAAAATCATCATCCATCCAGAATTGATTCAACAACAGCCTTTTAGTTGTTGTAATGGTACTTATAAATAAACATTGAATCAACATTGATTTTCAACCTTAACCAAAAATAACCCAAAATGGACACAATTCAAATACCATTTAAATTAAAAGCCTAACCGGAATAAATAATGATTCATGTTAATGCACCATCCGGAATATTCTGACCCAATCACAAACGTTCAGATCAAATTTTCATTTCAGAGATTGATGTCTGTTTTTGATACAGTGCCGTCTGAGGGATCGAAGGTCACGGTCATTCAATGTTGCTTTCCGGCCATGCCGCTTACGTGGAGTGATTTCTCCAGATTCTCTGAACCTTTTGATGATATTATGGACCGTAGATGTTGAAATCCCTAAATTTCTTGCAATTGCACTTTGAGAAACGTTGTTCTTAAACTGTTTGACTATTTGCTCACGCAGTTGTGGACAAAGGGGTGTACCTCGCCCCATCCTTTCTTGTGAAAGACTGAGCATTTTTTGGGAAGCTGTTTTTATACCCAATCATGGCACCCACTTGTTACCAATTAGCCTGCACACCTGTGGGATGTTCCAAATAAGTGTTTGATAAGCATTCCTCAACTTTATCAGTATTTATTGCCACCTTTCCCAACTTCCTTGTCACGTGTTGCTGGCATCAAATTCTAAAGTTAATGATTATTTGCAAATAAAAAATGTTTTATCAGTTTGAACACGTTTCAATCACGCCAAAGTCCAGCCATGTATAAATATTCTTGTGGGAGTATGTCCTTGCATTGAAGACCTGGTCCAGCTTTCCCCACTGTCTGATTGTCCACTAAATGCACGCATTGCCCTACAGCTCAACAAAACCCAGCCCCGGCCATGCTGGCTCAGCACCAAGAAGTAGCCATGAACCGGCAGCAACGTTACTTCCGCATCCCTTTCATCCGCCCGGCCGACCAGTACAAGGACCCCCAGAATAAGAAGAAAGGCTGGTGGTATGCACACTTTGATGGACCCTGGATAGCACGACAGATGGAGCTCCACCCGGACAAACGACCCATTGTGCTGGTGGCAGGTGAGTCGACCTAAAACAACAAAACTCTCTGAGCATATATGTGAGTTTGGAATAATGTATGTCAATAATGCAACTTGGTGCAGTAAATGCACACTTGTTGTGGCATTTACCATGCATGTACAGTCGTGGTCAAAAGTTTGCATACACTTATAAAGAACGTAATGTCATGGCTGTCTTGAGTTTCCAATAATTTCTACAACTCTTATTTTTTTTGTGATAGAGTGATTGCAGCACATACTTGTTGGTTACAAAAAATATTCATGAAGTTTGGTTCTTTTATGAATTTATTATGGGTCTACTGAAAATGTGACCATATATGCTGGGTCAAAGGTATACATACAGCAATGTTAATATTTGGTTACATGTCCCTTGGCAAGTTTCACTGCAATAAGGCACTCTTTGTAGCCATCCACAAGCTTCTGGTTGAATTTTTGACCACTCCTCTTGACAAAATTGGTGCAGTTCAGATAAATTTGTTGGTTTTCTGACATGGACTTGTTTCTTCAGCGTTGTCCGCACGTTTAAGTCAGGAATTTGGGAAGGCCATTCTAAAACCTTAATTCTAGCCTGATTTAGCCATTCCTTTACCACTTTTGACATGTGTTTGGGGTCATTGTCCTTTTGGAACACCCAACTGCGCCCAAGACCCAACCTCCGGGCTGATGATTTTAGGTTGTCCTGTCTCTGTAAAGCGGCAGTTCCATTGGCAGCAAAACAGGCCCAGAGCATAATACTAACACCACCATGCTTGACAGTAGACATAGTGTTCCTGGGATTAAAGGCCTCACTTTTTCTCCTCTAAACATATTGCTGGGTATTGTGGCCAAACAGCTAAATTTACATGGACAAAGATAAGACCTTCTGGAGGAAAGTTCTGTGGTCAGATTTGTGATTTGTGACCAACAAGTATGTGCTCCAATCCCTCTATCACAAAAAAATAAGAGTTGTAGAAAGTATTGGAAACTCAAGACAGCCATGACATTATGTTCTTTACTAGTGTATGTAAACTTTTGACTACGACTGTACATGTACTGTATGTCCTCCATGTTTACAGACTACAGTTTCCATTGTTTACACAGACACAAACAACAGTGTTGTTTTTTGCTTTTTGGCAATTTGTAGGTTTTTGTCGTTAAACCTGATCTTTCGGAAAACACAAACCATAGTGAAGGCTTTCCAAAACTGTGTGCAAAAGAAAACTACACTTTTTGCCTTTTGTTTTTTAAACCAGTGTTTCTTAACCATTAATTGTGCCACAAGTGCCCCGTAGACGTCCGCCAAAAAATATCTGTTTCTCAGCTGTGGGCACTCAGTTTTAACACACTTTTCCACCACTTGTGGCAGTAATGACAATATCAAACAAAAGTCTGCAGCTAAAATCATAAAGAAGTGTTTTTAAGTGCAATAACTCAGTGGTGGGCTATGCGTTTCTCACCTAGGCCTTCAGTGATGTCCTACTTAGTCCGACTTCCCCTCAAAATACCGTAATTGATGTCACCACATGGACACGGCTGGAGATACTATACAAAAACACACGTGCACTCTACTGGCCATTGAACCCCTGCAACCATACTTGCCAACCCTCCCGGATTTTCCGGGAGACTCCCGAAATTCAGCGCCTCTCCCGAAAACCTCCCGGGACAAATTATCTCCCGAAAATCTCCCGAAATTCAGGCAGGCTCAGGTCCGCCACAATATAAACGGTGTGCCTGCCCAATGACGTTATAACTGTAGAATGATCGAGGGCGAGTTCTTGGTTCCTTATGTGGGTTTATTGTTAGGCAGTTTCATTAACGTCCTCCCAGCGCGGTAACAACACACAACAACAGCAGTCACGTTTTGGTCTACCGTAAAGCAGTTCGTCTGCCGTAAACAGCAATGTTGTGACACTCTTAAACAGGACAATACTGCCATCTAGTGCATTTGATGAAAGCACTTTTGTGCGTGCCACACAGCAATGCATCATCAGAGAGGGTGTTCAGCATGGTTAAAAAAATAGTGACAGAGAATAGAACAAGGATGGACAATTCAACCCTTAACTCAACAAGTATATGTGTAAATAAATGAACACTGAAATTCAAGTATTTCTTTTATATATATATGTATATACAATAAAAGAAATATATATTTATAGCTAGAATTCACTGAAAGTCAAGTATTTCTTATATATATATATATATATATATATATATATATATATATATATATATATATATATATATATATATATATAAGAAATACTTGACTTGGTGAATTCTAGCTGTAAATATACTCCTCCCCTCTTAGCCACGCCCCCCACACCTCCCGAAATCGGAGGTCTCAAGGTCGGCAAGTATGCCTGCAACAGTGTACAAAAGGGTCTATTTTATGGCGCGTTTAACATTCAATAAACCCGCTTCAGCAATTAAAACATATCTTACGTAGTACTGTCAAAATTAGAATAATTGTATAAAACAAATGAAACATTAAAAAATAAAGAATTAAAATATTTGAACCCACAATTTGTAGCACCCATCTGACGTCGTATAAACCAGTAATACCGTCGTAGTCGTTTGATTTGTGTGAAAGTGGCGGGGATTTCCCCATTTCACCGCCGGTGTTGTGCCAAAATGTGATTGCCTGCCAAAAATGTATTTCCTTCGCGGGAGCGCGCACCGCTCGCTAAACCTGCATTGCTTGGCTTCGTCTGTCCACAGAGGATTACAAGGTGTAAGACAAACACTTTATCTTCGTGGTTATTGTACCGGTGAGTTTTCTGTGGCTTTCCATGACTCGTATGGTTCCGGTGCCACTTCCTGTTTTCGCAACTTGTGATTGGATACTCACTTGGGACTCCCAAGTGAGTATCCAATCACAGCGTGAGGCCAGCTAGAAGGCCTTACTGACAACAAGTCGTGATCTAAATGGCTATCGCAATTGGAAATTTGGGAACATTTTTGTTGTTTAAATGTGCTATATAAATAAAGTGGATTGGATTGGATTGTCTATCAACTGTATGTGCCCGTTCACTTACAGTGCACAGACGCCCGCATTGTTGATTCTGAAAGCTCGGAGCAGATTTGGTACAGCATGGCAACATAAGCTAGCTGAATTCTGATTGGATACAAACTAAAACTAAAAACCACAGCATTGGAAGGAGCATAATAAGACATGAAGAGAATATGAATACCTTTAGATGTTTAGGGAAAGTAAATCGAAAATGACATTCATCTTTAATTATGCACATGATTTCTGTTGGGCCTGCAGAGAAGGCCTTGCTGGCCCTGACGGCACACCACTGCAAAAACTACAACTAAAGTGTTTAAGCTGTATTTTCATTTGCACTTAAATGTTTTTGACAATTCACTTAAAGGAGATCTATGATGACGTTCGTCTTTTCTGTCTTATAAATGTTGTTACAAAGTCGGATACTCATGTTAAACATTGCCAAAGTATCAAATCATAAGGGTCATACATTTTGGCATGAGTTTCTACGCAGTTTTGGACCTTATTTTTCTCGGGGTTTTGCAGTTGTAACGTTACAGCCAGGTGGATGTCCTTATTTGGACATTAACCCGTAGGAGAGGAACTTCTCCCCTCTGCTTCAGGCGATGAGGAAACACAAAAAGTCTTATTTTCATATAATATTGGCATGCGCATAATAACAAAGTTACGTAAATTCGGCCAAAAGCAGGATTTTTTTTTTAATGCAGGCAGTAGGTGTACCTAATGTTGTTAATGTTTATTTTCAGCTTATTTTTAACTGTGACTGGAGAAAATAGTGGTGAAAACTTCAAGATGTATATTTTAACAGTGTACATTTTTTAAAAGATAAATGCTATACTTTTTAAGGTGGTTGGACTTGGTTTTAATTGCAATCTGGAAACGCTCCCACAAACGGCCAGCTGCAAGACAGCTGAAAAAAAAATGTAATTTAAAAAGTGATTGTAGAGCAAAGTTAAAACCCAAAGCTTATCCAAAACATGTTACATACAGCACTAGGAAACATTTTAAATGTAAAAAAACTCATAATAGTTCCTATTTAGGAACATATGCTATTATGTATTAATAATTTAGTTTGTTTACTACCTTTCCCACTCTTTGAGACACTTTTTCTGTAAGGATCTGTGTCGCTCCACATCATTGGTATGTGTGAGTGACATGAAGAAAAGCTCTGGCTAACTTAAACAGTTGAAACTTTTTCTCAAAGAGTCTGCATCTCTCCATGCCACTGGTGTGTGTGAATGACGGAAAGAAAAGTGCTGATTCACATAGGTTTTTGACACTTTTTCTGAAAAGATCTGCATTTCTTTAAGTCACTGGTGTGCATGTGAGTGACAAGAAGAAAAGCTCTGACTCACATAAATAGTTGTTTAATGCCTGTGCTTCAATGATCACCTTCATCAACACCTGTGTTGTTTGCTACCTTTCCCAATCGTTGAGACACTTTTTCTGTAAGGATCTGTGTTGGTCCACACCACTGGTATGTGTGAGTAAAATGAAGAAAAGCTCTGGCTAACTTAAAAAGTTTAAACTTTTTCTCAAAAAGTCTGCATCTCTCCATGCCACTGGTGTGTGTGAGTGACGGAAAGAAAAACACTGATTCCCATAATTTTTTCACACGTTTTCTGAAAGGATCTGCATTTCTTTAGGTCAGTGGTGTGCGTGTGAGTGACAAGATGAAAAGCTCTGACTCACATAAATAGTTGTTTAATGCCTGTGCTTCAATGATCACCTTCATCAACTCCTCTGTTGTTTGCTAACTTTCCCAATCTTTGAGACACTTTTTCTGTAAGGATCTGTGTCGATCACTGATGTGTGTGAGTTACATGAAGAAAAGCTCTGGCTCACCTAAACAGTTGAAACTTTTTCTCAAAGAGTCTGCATCTCTCCATGCCACTGGTGTGTGTGCATGATGGAAAGAAAAGTGCTGATTCACATACGTTTTTGACACTTTTTCTGAAAGGATCTGCATTTCTTTAAGTCACTGGTTTGCATGTGAGTGACATGAGAAAAGCTCTGACTCACATAAATAGTTGTTTAATGCCTGTGCTTCAATGATCACCTTCATCAACTCCTGTGTTGTTTGCTGTCTTTCTCAATCGTTGAGACACTTTTTCTGTAAGGATCCATGTCGGTCCACATCACTGGTATGTGTGAGTGACATGAAGAAAAGCTCCGGCTCACCTAAACAGTTGAAACTTTTTCTTAAAGAGTCTGTATCTCTCCATGCCACTGGTGTGTGTGTGAATGACGGGGGGGAAAAGTGCTGATTCACATACGTTTTTGACACTTTTTCTGAAAGGATCTGCATTTCTTTAAGTCACTGGTGTGCATGCGTGTGACAAGAAGAAAAGCTCTGACTCACATAAATAATTGTTTTATGCCTGTGCTTCAATGATCACCTTCATCAGCTCCTGTGTTGTTTGCTTACTTTCCCAATCTTTGAGGCACTTTTTCTGTAAGGATCTGTGTCGATCACTGATATTTGTGAGGATCTGTGTCGATCACTGATATCTGTGGGTGACATGAAGAAAAGCTCTGGCTCACCTAAACAGTTGAAACTTTTTCTCAAAGAGTCTGCATCTCTCCATGCCACTGGTGTGTGTGAGTGACGGAAAGAAAAGCACCGATTCCCATAATTTTTTCACACTTTTTCTGAAAGGATCTGCATTTCTTTAGGTCACTGGTGTGCGTGTGAGTGACAAGAAGAAAAGCTCTGACTCACATAAATAGTTGTTTAATGCCTGTGCTTCAATGATCACCTTCATCAACTCCTGTGTTGTTTGCTACCTTTCCCACTCTTTGAGACATTTTTTCTGTAAGGATCTGTGTCGATCACTGATATCTGTGAGGATCTGTGTCGATCACTGATATCTGTGAGGATCTGTGTAGATCACTGATATCCGTGAGTGACATGAAGAAAGGCTCTGGCTCACCTAAACAGTTGAAACTTTTTCTCAAAGAGTCTGCATCTCTCCATGCCACTGGTGCATGTGAGTGATGGAAATAAAAGTGCTGATTCACATAGGCTTTTGACACTTTTTCGGAAAGGATCTGCATTTCTTTAAGTTGCTGGTGTATGTGACTAGAAGAAAAGCTCTGACTCACATAAATAGTTGTTTAATGCCTGTGCTTCATTGATCACCTTCATCAACTCCTGTGTTGTTTGCTACTTTCCCCACTCTTTGAGACACTTTTTCTGTAAGGATCTGTGTTGATCATTGATATGTGTGAGTGACATGAAGAAAAGCTCTGGCTAACTTAAACAGTTGAAACTTTTTCTCTAAGAGTCTGCATCTCTTCATGCCACTGGTGTCTGTGAATGACGGAAAGAAAAGTGCTGATTCACATAGGCTTTTGACACTTTTTCTGAAAGGATCTGCATTTCTTTAAGTCATTGGTGTGCATGTGAGTGACAAGAAAAAAAGCTCTGACTCACATAAATAGTTGTTTAATGCCTGTGCTTTATTGATCACCTTCATCAACTCCTGTATTGTTTGCTACTTTCCCCACTCTTTGAGACACTTTTTCTGTATGGGTCTGTGTCGGTTCACATCACTGGTATGTGTGAGTGACATGAAGAAAAGCTCTGGCTCACCTAAACAGTTGAAACGTTTTCTCAGAGAGACTGCCTCTCTCCAAGCCACCGGTGTGTGTGAGTGACGGAAAGAAAAGTGCTGATTCACATAAGTTTTTCACACTTTTTCGGAAAGGATCTGCATTTCTTTAAGTCACTGGTGTGTGTGACTAGAAGAAAAGCTCTGACTCGCATAAATGGTTGTTTAATCACCTTAATCAACTCCTGTGTTTGCTACCTTTCCCACGCTTTGAGACATTTTATGTAAGGGTCTGTGTCTCTCCATATCACTGATGTGAGTGACAGGAAGAAAAGCATTTAAAAAAAAAATAAAAATTTTTTTACGGGTTTCTTAAAGTAAAGATAACGGATAGAAAATGTGATGTTGTCGTGGTATTTATTCATGTCTGACAGGGAAAGATGACATGGAAATGTGCGAGCTGAGTCTGGAAGAGACGGGTCTGACCCGGAAGAGAGGGGCCGAGATCCTTCCCAGGCAGTTTGAGGAAATCTGGGAGCGCTGCGACGGGATTCAGTACCTGAAGAAAGCCATCGAGAACAAGCAGGCCCGGCCTACGTATGCCACCGCCATGCTGCAGAACCTCCTCAAGTGACCCCTCAGACGCCACTGCGGTCCGATGCAAGATGGACAGCGTCCTGAACAGTAGCTGTAAGTCTTCTTTGCTGTGTTCTTTCTAGACATTGTGTTACTTTAAAAGAGGCCTTACATTGGAACACACGTGCACACCTCACACGTTCAGCCCAAGACCTTAACTGTGTTTTTATCCTGCGTGTGTAAAGTTGTTGTTTCTTGGAGCTTCGTTCCATTCTGATATGTGCAGGTTTGCAGTGTCTTTGTGTGCGTCTGATCAAATATGATCTTATTCATCTTGCATTCTGTTTGTGTTTACACTGCAGCATTGTAGAGAATAAAATGCAAGCCTCCCCTGCAATTGTCATTGTTTTATTTTCCTTCCCATAGTCCCCGAGATCATTAAAGTCAAAAGTGTGAACAATCGCGAGCCAGCACAGCCGTTACTTCGCGCTGCTCCGGTAAGAGTAGCGCGAAGTGACGTCCTAATGGGAATAGCAGCAAACAAGATTAACCTGCGAGATTATTTCAGGCGAAAGGCAAATGTAGCAGAGATGTTCGTCCGAGGCTCGCACACACCAGGTGATCAGCGGCGTTAAACCAGATTAAAGGTTCACCTCAGGCAGCTGGTACTCAAAACCTGTCTCTGTGTATAGCAAAACAAGTTAAATAGTCAAATACTGTTTTTTGGTGTTTATATACAAAACCCAAAACCAGTGACGTTGGCACTTTGTGTAAATCGTAAATAAAAACAGAATACAATGATTTGCAAATCCTTTTCAACTTGTAATCAATTGAATAGACTGCAAAGACAAGATATTTAATATTCAAACTGAGAAACTTAAAAAAAAAATTTGTAAATAATCATTAATTTAGGATTTAATGTCAGCAACACATTGCAAACAAGTTGGCAAAGGGGCATTTTTACCACTGTGTTACATGGCCTTTCCTTTTAACAACACTCAGTAAACGTTTGGGAACTGAGGAGACCAATTTTTGAAGCTTTTCAGGTGGAATTTCTTTTCCATTCTTGCTTGATGTACAGCTTAAGGTGTTCAACAGTCCGGGGTCTCCGTTGTGGTATTTTAGGCTTCATAATGCGCCACACATTTTCAATGGGAGACAGATCTAGACTACAGGCAGGCCAGTCTAGTACCCGTACTCTTTTACTATGAAGCCACGCTGTTGTAACACGTGGCTTGGCATTGTCTTGCTGAAATAAGCAGGGGCGTCCATGATAACGTTTCTTGGATGGCAACATATGTTGCTCCAAAACCTGTATGTACCTTTCAGCATTAATGGTGCCTTCACAGATGTGTAAGTTGCTCATGCCTTGGGCACTAATACACCCCCATACCATCACAGATGATGGCTTTTCAACTCTGCGCCTATAACAGTCCGTATGGTTCTTTTCCTCTTTGTTCCGGAGGACACGACGTCCACAGTTTCCAAAAACAATTTGAAATGTGGACTCGTCAGACCACAGAACACTTTTTCACTTTGCATCAGTCCATCTTAGATGAGCTCGGGCCCAGTGAAGCCGGGGGCGTTTCTGGGTGTTGTTGATAAACGGTTTTCGCCTTGCATAGGAGAGTTTTAACTTGCACTTACAGATGTCGCGACCAACTGTAGTTACTGAAAGTGGGTTTCTGAAGTGTTCCTGAGCCCATGTGGTGATATCCTTTACACACTGATGTCGCTTGTTGATGCAGTACAGCCTGAGGGATCGAAGGTCACGGGCTTAGCTGCTTGCGTGCAGTGATTTCTCCAGATTCTCTGAACCTTTTGATGATATTACGGACCGTAGATGGTGAAATCCCTAAATTCCTTGCAATAGCTGGTTGAGAAAAATTGTTATTAAACTGATGGACAATTTGCTCACGCATTTGTTGACAAAGTGGTGACCCTCGCCCCATCCTTGTTTGTGAATGACTGAGCATTTCATGGAAGCTGCTTTTATACCCAATCATGGCACCCACCTGTTCCCACTTAGCCTGTTCACCTGTGAGATGTTCCAAATAAGTGTTTGATGAGCATTCCTCAACTTTCTCACTCTTTTTTGACCACTTGTGCCAGCTTTTTTGAAACATGTTGCAGGCATCAAATTCCAAATGAGCTAAAATTTACAAAAAAATAACAAAGTTTCTCAGTTCAAAGTATCTTGTCTTTGCAGTCTATTCAATTAAATGCAAATCATTGTATTCTGTTTTTATTTACGATTTACACTACGTGCCAAATTCACTGGTGTTTGGTTTTGTAGCACTATTTTAAATAGTATTTAATAAAATATCCTATTTGGTTCTCCACAAACACCCCAGCAAAAATTAAAAATGTGGAAATATGGTCACGCTGTAGCTCACATACCTGTCTTGCTTTCTTCCACTTTCTGAGTCTCATTTGCAAGTACCGTATTTTCCGCACCATAAGGCGCACCTAAAAACCACAAATTTTCTCAAAAGCTAACAGTGCGCCTTATAACCCGGTGCGCTTTATTACGATTAATTTTCATAAAGTTTCGATCTCGCAACTTCGGTAAACAGCCGCCATCTTTTTTCCCGGTAGAACAGGAAGCGCTTCTTCTTCTACGCAAGCAACCGCCAAGGAAAGCACCCGCCCCCATAGAACAGGAAGCGCTTCACCCGCCCCCATAGAACAGGAAGCGCTTCACCCGCCCCCGGAAGAAGAAGAAAAAACGCGCGGATATCACCGTACGTTTCATTTCCTGTTTACATCTGTAAAGACCACAAAATGGCTCCTACTAAACGATCTGGTTCATAAAAAGACGCAATCTCTCCATCCGCACACGGATTACTACCGTATTTCACAGCAACTGAACCGCACTGTGGAACGGGAGCACGTACGGTGAATATTCGCTCCACAGGGAATGAGAAGTCATCCTTCACTGTGGTTCTAGCTTGCCATGCTAACTTCCACTCATGGTGATATTCAAAAGGAAGACCTTGCCAAAAGAGACCTTTCCAGCCGGCGTCATCATAAAAGCTAACTCGAAGGGATGGATGGATGAAGAAAAGATGAGCGAGTGGTTAAGGGAAGTTTACGCGAAGAGGCCGGGTGGCTTTTTTCACACAGCTCCGAAGGCGAACACACCTTCACTAAGACGGGCAGACAGCCTCGGACGACATACGCCAACATTTGCCAGTGGATCGTAAATGCCTGGGCAGATATTTCGGTCACAACTGTGGTCCGAGCTTTCCGGAAGGCAGGATTCACAGAACAACAGCGACACTGACTCCCGATGACTTCTACGAGACGGAACCGGCCATTTTGGATACCACGCTTGCACAACTTTTCAATTCGGACACCGAAGACGAAGAATTCGAAGGATTTACGAATGAAGAATAACTTCAGAAGGTGAGCGCTATGTTTATTTTGTGTGTTGTGACATTAACGTTCGAGCAACATTATGTTGCTATTTATTGCTCTACACCATTTTGAATTTTACTATGTTTGTGATTGCACATTTGCGTACATTTTGGGACAGAGTTGTTAGAACGCTGGTTTTCAATATATTATTAAAGTTTGACTGAACTATCTGACTGTTTTTTTGACATTCACTTTAGCGCAGCGTTTTTTTGACATTCACTTTAGCGCAGCGTAGGCGCGGCTTTTAGTCCGGGGCGGCTTATTGGTGGACAAAATTATGAAATATGTAATTCATAGAAGGTGCGGCTAATAATCCGGTGCGCCTTATAGTGCGGAAAATACGGTATACATTCATTTCAGTTTGTCCTAGGCGTGCTGTTGCAGTCAGGAAGTAGTCTTTGCAATCAAGTTGAACATGCCAGCCTTGTTGAATCTTAAAATGTTTTTATACTGTGTGTATTGTACTTATTGCACACCATCTGTTTGATTGCAACGTGCATCATAGTTGTAGTTTTTATTGCCAAATTTGAAGATGTTGAAATCGCTATGTAAAATCGTAATCAATAGCGCGTATATGACATAGCCAATGTAAATTAGCATTGAGCTAGCTTGAAAACTGGTTGCAAATCTTTTTTTTCTATAATTACAAATCCATTTTTTGGTACAATTAACTTGCATCTAGTTGGCGGGGCCTCCTCTGAATAATATGTTATAAGCTTTTTTTATTGGTCAGTCTGTTGACTACTTCAGCCCTCGACACGTTTGGAGGGTGAATACTAAAGATTGACCAGTCAAAGGGCTTCGCCGACTAGATTGAAGTTGATCATAACCCAAAAAAATAAAAAATAATTTTCAACCATAAATAATTTTAATTTTTAGTGAACAGAAATAATATTGTAACCAAACAAATGCAACCAAAAATAAGATTTGCGGTCTCCAAAAAAATGTGTAACCCAAGAATATATTTGCAAGCAAAAAATAAAAATTGCAACCCAAAAAATTGTAACCAAAAAATAAATTTTTTTGCAACCAAAGATTGATTTTCAACCAAAAAATGGCATTTGTAACTAAAACATGATTGACAAACAAATATTGATTTTCAGACCCTTTTTTTTTTTTTTTTTTTTTTTAACCAATACAATTATTCGAAACCAAAAAGGTATTTGCAATCAAAAAATAATTAGTAACAAAAAATATTTGCAACCAATAAAAAGTTTATATGTTTAAAGCAGCCAAAAAAATAAATGCGCAACCAACAACATGCAACAAATGTATCAAAATATAATACAGCTTGATTTACGTGAATCGGTACTGGGTCAGTAGCTATAAAAGTATAGAATTTAGTATTCATCCCATAGTTGAGTTTGATTATAGTGTTTTTGCAGGTTAACTGTGTGAAAGAGGCGTCCCCTTACGGCGTTCACTGAGTGACACACTTCATCGAGACATGCCGTCCTATTTTGATTACCTTTAATAGTCCAGCCCGTTTAGCGGTCATGTCAAAAAAGCAAAGACTCGGAACGCAAAAACATTTCATTGGTTACTTTAATTGTAAAATGTGTGTACAAAAAAAATGAATCACACTGTTTTGGAACAACCTAAATACATCATCAGTGAATACATTCATCCTCTTTTGGGCATAACAAGAGTGTCTAAAGTGAGATACCAGCATGTGTGAATAATAAATACCTCATTGTGAGGAAAGAAGAGCCTTTGCCAAGAGTGTAGCGTACAGGAAGTGTTCCTAGCGTTCATTATGTGTAATAAATATTTGATTGACACATGAAAACATCGTATTGGAGCAGCCGTAGTGGAGCTGTCTTGTCTAACAAGACATTCTTCACTATGAGCAATTCACCACCTAACTGCTCTCTACATGGGGAGGATGTTAGGGGGCGTGGCATCAGATGGCATCACACCACGGTGGCTTCGCCGCCTTCGCCGTCTGACGTCCACAGAAGAAAACACGCTCGGTATTCATTGGGCAGTCGCCACGTCTGCGAGAAACGAGGAAAAGATGGTGGATGTCATGGTGGAAAACTGCTACGTATTAATGGGAAATATTTTTTCCATTAATGGACCGCAGCTTCCTCAGTGACAGGAGCACTCATGCATACCCAGACCGTGACGATACGGCCATCATGATTGACTCCTGGTTATGATAGTGCCGATACCGTGGTGGGTATTAGTATGTGATCGATACTAACGTGATGGGATCAATACTTTAGTCAGCAAATTACTCACGTTTTCTCAAAGTTGATCTGTCACTTCTCTCTCTCGCGATCAATGTAGTAAAAAACTGTAAAATTCCATTCCGTTTTTTTTTTTTTGAGGTGGTCTGTCATAATGTTTTTAGAACTCTTATCGGACATTGTGACTTTTAGTAATAGTGTTCCTGAACAAAATGGACCCAAACACACATTTTTGCAGCTAAATGTGTATATATAATTTATACACACATACACCTTCACTGCAAAAAGTCAGTGTTCAAAAACAAGAAAAAACAAAACAAAAATTAGGGGTATTTTATTTGAACTAAGCAAAATTATCTGCCAATAGAACAAGAACATTTGGCTTGTCAAGACTTTCCAAAACAAGTCAAATGAGCTAACCTCAATGAACCCAAAAATACCTTAAAATAAGTATATTCTCACTAATAACAAGTGTACTACTATATGAGTACGTATTTTCTATTGTTTCATTGAAAATAAAACCGCAAAGTCCATTTGACTGTCATCTGGTTTTATATGAGAAACAATTGTGTCAAAGTCATGATTTTTTTTTTCATGCTTGAAGTAAGAAATTAATACTTTAAAAAAGTAGTTTTATACTTGTGAGTAGGGATGTCCGATAATGGCTTTTTTGCCGATATTTCGATATTGTCCAACTCTTAATTACCGATACTGATATCAACCGATACCGATATATATAGTCATGGAATTAACACATTATTATGCCTAATTTTGTTGTGATGCCCCGCTGGATGCATTAAAAAATGTAACAAGGTTTTCCAAAATAAATCAACTCAAGTTATGGGAAAAAAAAGTGCCAACATGGCACTGCCATATTTATTATTGAAGTCACAAAGTGCATTATTTTTTTAACATGCCTCAAAACAGCAGCTTGGAATTTGGGACATGCTCTCCCTGAAATAATCCTGATACCCACTACAACTATGGGAAACACTGTAACTTTGACTTTCACAAAGTGCTTCTTTTTTTTTTTTTTTAAACATGCCTCAAAACAACAGCTACAAAAACAATGAAGGCGCACAGCTTCAATCCAGAGTATACTATAAACTGGGCTCAATCTGCCCTGTTCTTAACATATTTGTATGAGTTACAAAAATGTGCAAATAAAAACAAGAAAGGCACAAAAATAAAAAACTGCTTCAGTCTAGATTAGTAGATAACACAGCCATCCTTTAAAGTGCATGAACGTTAATAAAACTGCTTCAGTCTAGACTAGTAGATAACACAGCCATCCTTTAAAGTGCATGAACATTAATAAAACTGCTTCAGTGGGCTAATACTTTTTCTCCTAGTCATCACGTGTGAGAGGTAGATTTTTCTGAATGAAAACAAGCATCTGCAAGGGGTTCCGGGTATTTGTTCTGTTGTTACGGTGCGGATGTTCTCCCTAAATGTGTTTGTCATTCTTGTTTGGTGTGGGTTCACAGTGTGGCGCATATTTGTAACAATGTTAAAGTTGTTTATACGGCCACCCTCAGTGTGACCTGTATGGCTGTTGATCAAGTATGCTTGCATTCGCTCGTGCCTGTGTCAAGCCGTAGACAGTATGTGACTGGGCCAGTACGCAAAGGCAGCGCCTTCAAGGACTAATTGGCGCTCTGTACATCTTCCTGCGTCCGTGTACACAGCGGCGTTTTAGAAAGTCACACATTTTACTTTTGGAAACCCATCCATCCGATACTGATAATCTTGAAAGATACCGATAATTTCCAATATTACTTTTTAAAGCATTTATCGGTCGATAATATCGGCGGTCCGATATTATCGAACATCCCTACTTGTGAGTGTTGATGACACAGCTTTGCAACAGTTGATATTCTAGTTTCAAGCATGTTTTACTCAATATAGGTCATAAAATCTCAGCAACAAGCTGTAATATCTTACTGAGATCTTTTAGGACCAAAACCCTTAAAACAAGTAAAACACTCTGCTTAGTGAGAAGAATTATCTTATCAGACAGAAAATAAGCAAATACCACCCTTATTTGAGATATTTAATCTTACTTAGATTTCAGTTTTTGCAGTGTTGGCCCCCCAGACACATTTTTTTTCTCTCAAAATACAAACCCCGTTTCCATATGAGTTGGGAAATTGTGTTAGATGTAAAAATAAACGGAATACAATGATTTGCAAATCATTTTCAACCCATATTCAGTTGAATATGCTACAAAGACAACATATTTGATGTTCAAACTGATAAACTTTTTTTTTTTTTTTTTCAAATAATCATTAACTTTAGAATTTGATGCCAGCAACACGTGACAAAGAAGTTGGGAAAGGTGGCAATAAATACTGATAAAGTTGAGGAATGCTCATCAAACACTTATTTGGAACATCCCACAGGTGAACAGGCAAATTGGGAACAGGTGGGTGCCATGATTGGGTATAAAAGTAGATTCCATGAAATGCTCAGTCATTCACAAACAAGGATGGGGCGAGGGTCACCACTTTGTCAACAAATGCGTGAGCAAATTGTTGAACAGTTTAAGAAAAAACTTTCTCAACCAGCTATTGCAAGGAATTTAGGGATTTCACCATCTACGGTCCGTAATATCATCAAAGGGTTCAGAGAATCTGGAGAAATCACTGCACGTAAGCAGCTAAGCCCGTGACTTTCGATCCCTCAGGCTGTACTGCATCAACAAGCGACATCAGTGTGTAAAGGATATCACCACATGGGCTCAGGAACACTTCAGAAACCCACTGTCAGTAACTACAGTTGGTCGCTACATCTGTAATTGCAAGTTAAAATTCTCCTATGCAAGGCAAAAACCGTTTATCAACAACACCCAGAAACGCCGTCGGCTTCGCTGGGCCTGAGCTCATCTAAGATGGACTGATACAAAGTGGAAAAGTGTTCTGTGGTCTGACGAGTCCACATTTCAAATTGTTTTTGGAAACTGTGGACGTCGTGTCCTCCGGACCAAAGAGGAAAAGAACCATCCGGATTGTTATAGGCGCAAAGTTGAAAAGCCAGCATCTGTGATGGTATGAGGGTGTATTAGTGCCCAAGACATGGGTAACTTACACATCTGTGAAGGCGCCATTAATGCTGAAAGGTACATACAGGTTTTGGAGCAACTTATGTTGCCATCCAAGCAACGTTACCATGGACGCCCCTGCTTATTTCAGCAAGACACTGCCAAGCCACGTGTTACATCAACGTGGCTTCATAGTAAAAGAGTGCGGGTACTAGACTGGCCTGCCTGTAGTCCAGACCTGTCTCCCACTGAAAATGTGTGGCGCATTATGAAGCCTAAAATACCACAACGGAGATCCCCGGACTGTTGAACAACTTAAGCTGTACATCAAGCAAGAATGGGAAAGAATTCCACCTGAGAAGCTTAAAAAATGTGTCTCCTCAGTTCCCAAACGTTTACTGAGTGTTGTTAAAAGGAAAGGCCATGTAACACAGTGGTGAACATGCCCTTTCCCAACTACTTTGGCACGTGTTGCAGCCATGAAATACTAAGTTAATTATTATTTGCAAAAATAAAATAAAGTTTATGAGTTTGAACATCAAATATCTTGTCTTTGTAGTGCATTCAATTGAATATGGGTTGAAATGGATTTGCAAATCATTGTATTCCGTTTATATTTACACCTAACACAATTTCCCAACTCATATGGAAACGGGGTTTGTATTTGCCCAGCTCTGGTCTACCATGTTTACCCTTTGTACATGACTTGACTAAAATACAAGAAAAGACCAACCTTGTGTGCTAATTGGAGTACATGTTGCAGGTCAATACAGGTTTTTATGCTGATATCAGATGGGGATTCATGTCATTATATGGCGTGTGTGCCGTTCCTCACCTCATTGTGCGGGATGCATTGATGGAAGTCCACCAGCTCCGACATTAACTTTTCGGATCTGGTGGTGTAGAGTTGTCTGGGGATCTGAGGGAGGCACACAAAGTGGACACATGCTGTGTTTACAACACGCTTCATTACTCTCTGGAAGTCAGGGTAGCAAGGAAGTCAAAGCGACAAGAAGGCAGCTCTACTGTACAAGAAGTCTAAGTTCTAACCGTCATCTTCGGAGCTTTTTTTTTCCTGTCCGCTTAAGGACGTCCTGGCCTTGAAACCTCACTTGTGCAAATAAGCAAAATACGACTCGAAAGCTAGGAATTTCCAACCACGGGCATGCAGGATGTGACAGGAGACAACAGTTAGCATCGAAGGAGTAATTTATTCCAATAAAATCGACAAAGTGTCACCTCCCACCAAACGCCATCAGAGGTACTCATGAGAGCTCATATACATCTATAAAATATCCTGTTCTAACGATCTACTTTTTAAATTATGTTTATTCCGTCTCATTTAATTAAATGTTTACAATGAATGCTCAAGGATACACAACTAAATCATTTGTATTTACATTCTATTTCATTATTTGTTTATTTACTGTGGAGGTTCAATTTAACATGGATGGTCAATAAATAAATACTTTTATTTTCAGGCAATTTCCCCAAATGTGTCATTAGTTAATTATAATTGAAAGAAATAGATTATTGTGTTAATAAATGTGTCGGGGTTTTTTTTTATAAGTAAAAGTACATTTAAATATTTAATTAATTATTTATTTGTGTAAAGTCGTGATCAAAAGTTGACATACACTTGTAAAGAACATAATGTCATGGTTGTGTTGAGTTTCCAATAATTTCTACAACTCCTATTTTTTTGTGATTGGAGCACATACTTGTTGGTCACAAAAAACATTCATGAAGTTTGGTTCTTTTATGAATTTATTATGGGTCTACCGAAAATGTGACATCACATGGACAAAGATAAGACCTTCTGGAGGAAAGTTCTGTGGTCAGATGAAGCAAAAATGTAGCTGTTTGGCCACAATACCCAGCAATATGTTTGGGGGAGAAAAGGTGAGGCCTTTAATCCCAAGAACACCATTCCTACCGTTAAGCATGGTGGTGGTAGTATTATGCTCTGGGCCTGTTTTGCTGCCAATGGAACTGGTGCTTTACAGAGAGTAAATGGGACAATGAAAAAGGAGGATTACCTCCAAATTCTTCAGGACAAACTAAAATCATCAGCCCGGAGGTTGGGTTTTTGGCACAGTTGGGTGTTCCAACAGGACAATGACCCCAAACACACGTCAAAAGTGGTAAAGGAATGGCTAAATCAGGCTAGAATTAAGGTTTTAGAATGGCTGAAGAAACAAGTCTATGTCACAAAACCAACAGATTTAGCTGAACTGCACCAATTTTGTCAAGAGGAGTGGTCAAAAATTCAACCAGAAGCTTGTGGATGGCTACCAAAAGTGCCTTATTGCAGTGAAACTTGCCAAGGGACATGTAACCAAATATTAACATTGCTGTATGTATACTTTTAACCCAGCAGATTTGGTCACATTTTCAGTAGACCCATAATAAATTCATAAAAGAACCAAACTTCATGAATGTTTTTTGTGACCAACAAGTATGTGCTCCAATCACTCTATCACAAAAAAAATATGAGTTGTAGAAATTATTGGAAACTCAAGACAGCCATGACTTTATGTTCTTTACAAGTGTATGACTGTATGTATGTTTGGGTTGCATGGTGCAGAACAGCAGCATGCAGGTAGGAAAAAGTATTGAATTCCTTCTTCAAGCGAGGCAAAAACACATGAAGTCGTGCCGCCGGGCATCAAACGTAAATAGTAGCACCAACATAAATCTCTAGCAAGGCTAGGTAGCGACACCAACCATCGCCAAGGGCCAATGAGACTGCCAGGCAGATATAAATAGCTCTCTGATTAGTGATCAGGAGCAAGGTGAGCGTCCTGACCACTAATCTGAGGCAGATGCAATTAATCAGCGCCCATGCCCATGGATCTTAATGGGCGCTGAAACGGAAATAGGCAATAAACCGAGGAGATCTTCAACATATTAAAAACAGCATATGACCTGGTCTGACAGCTCATAACACATTATTTATATTACTAAGTTGTCACGCCCTAATGAACAATTTCAAGTTTTCATTAATCACATTCATAGCCTCGTGCATTTATTTTATCCATCAAACTTAGCCGTTCATGAAACAATTCATTAAATCATGAAATAATGTAGTTATAAAATCAATACTAAAATAATTAAATATACTTTTACATTCAATTAATTAGTAACACATTTTAATAACACATGGATATATTTATTTATTTATTTATTTATTTATTTATTTTGTATTTATTTTTTAATTCCAATTATAAATACAAATGACACATTAACTATTACATATAAAGTAATTATTTCATGATATATTTATTTATTTATTTTCTCCCAATTGACCTTTTATCATTTACAAGCCATAATATTCAAATATTTGGAAGGATTAATAAAAAGAAATTTAATGTATGGATTTAAAGATTTAAAAAAATAACAGTGAACCCATCAGTGTTTACATTTTACTAGGGATGTCCGATAATGGCTTTTTTGCCGATATCCGATATTACGATATTGTCCAACTCTTAATTACCGATACCGATATCAACCGATACCGATATATACAGTCGTGGAATTAACACATTATTATGCCTAATTTGGACAACCAGGTATGGTGAAGATAAGGTCCTTTTTTTAAAAAAAAATAATAATGAAATAAAATAAGATAAATAAAGTAAAAACATTTTCTTGAATAAAAAAAGAAAGTACCGTATTTTTCAGAGTATAAGTCGCACTGGAGTATAAGTCGCACCTGCCGAAAATGCATAATAAAGAAGGAAAAAAACATATATAAGTCGCACTGGAGCCCGGCTACACTATGAAAAAAACTGCGACTTATAGTCCGAAAAATACGGTAAAACAATATAAAAACAGTTAGAAACTAGTAATTAATGAAAATTAGTAAAAGTAACTGTTAAAGGTTAGTACTATTTGTGGACCAGCAGAACGCACAATCATGTGTGCTTACGGACTGTATCCCTTGCAGACTGTATTGATATATATTGATATATAATGTAGGAACCAGAATATTAATAACAGAAAGAAACAACCCTTTTGTGTAAATGAGTGTGAATGGGGGAGGGAGGTTTTTTGGGTTGGTGCAATAATTGTAAGTGTATCTTGTGTTTTTTATGTTGATTTCATAAAAAAAAAAAAAACGATAATAATAATTAAAAAAAACAATACCGATAATTTCCGATATTACATTTTAAAGCATTTATCGGCCGATATTGTCGGACATCTCTACATTTTACCTATACTGTAACGAGAGATGCAGCGATCAGTATCGGCCACATTCTGAGAGAAAATACGTGATCGGCCGACACTGTGTTTATATTTGGCCCCACAGCTAACAGAGGTGGCTGGCAGATAATGATGTGTCCCCATACCGATGTGGAGCCACCCTCCTCCTGTAAACCAAGCTGCGGAAAATAAACTGCATTCATCGCAAGTATCATTATCACTGGAGGACGAGGCTAAACATGTTACACACCGAGGAAAAGCATGCTAATCACTAAGTTAGCCATTAAGATAGCTTGAAACAGCGCAAGAAATAAGTGCATAAGAAGTTTAGTAAGCAGCTGTTAACAGGAAATTAATAAGTAGATTAATACGAGTAGAGGAGGGGAGGGCGGATCGATCCGTGTATCGGTATAGCGTCGATACTGCGTCGATACGACCCTCGGTATCAATTGTTGTTCTTTTTTATATTTACAAACTGAGGGAATACTTTCTTTGACACAGGTTGACAAAAACCAAAAGATTTAAAAGAGTAGTAGTTTTTACTTGTGTTCTTAAACAATTGTATGTATTAAAAGAGAACAAGGAACCAGTTTGAACAGTGTGTTAATGTCGTTACACTGTCAACAGCACTCATTATAAATACATATCAATATCAGCTAATCCCTCTCATAGATAACAAGAGTTCACTTATTTTTACACTTGGGTGACATCCGGGTGTCTGCAGCATGGCGGCACGTCAAGCCGTCTTCTCCTGACATATTGTAACACTTATAGACTTAGACTTCCTTTTTATTGTCATTCAAATTTGAACTTTACAGTACCGATAAGAACGAAATTTCGTTGCATTAGCTCATGGTAGTGCAGGGATAAAAAATCAATAAGGTGCAGATATAAATAAATAGATTACTGTATGGATAAATATATTGCACTTTTGCATATGCATTCACGTTTATGGAAGTATGTTATATTGTCTTTATAATCCAGCGAGTTAATCCATTTTTGGGGACTATGAAAGTTAGGAATGTTAAATTGAGTGCTGTGAAATTATTTTTTTATTCATCCTTTTAAATCGTGAATATGATTTTTTTTATTTTTATGTTTTACTAACTATATGTAATCCGTCAAAATGTGCTAACAGTATTATCTAAAGTCCCTTTAGGGTGTACTTTGAAGAAATATGTAGGAAAGATGAAGAAAAGGAAGTGGGTGATGGCTCAGTGTTGATACAGTTGTCATGGCAGTTTACCTGACACATGAAACGTGAAGAATTCGGGGCGCGCACTGTCCACTTTAGCCGCCAGATGGCAATAGAGTGTTGAATACCTTTTAAATGTGTTTTGTGGCAATTCCGACTCTAAATCCAACATCAGTCGCTATGTAAAGTGGCGCTTTCCATCTTTTTCAGCAGACTGCATAGCAAAATAATTAACCCCCTGTTAGAATAATCATGTATATATATTATCACACAACTTTAGTATGCTTAAAGTCAGTGGCTATAGTTATTAGCTATTGTGCTCAAGCTGCATTTTTTTCTATCTGTGTAAGGACAAAACCTCTTGTCTGAGGGGTGGCCTCAGCCGCAGATGTTATCTTTGTTTTAGCCCGCTAACAGCCAAGGACTTCAAGGACCTCAACGAAGATAAGATGACAGCACGCAGACGAAGCAGAAACAAGGCAATCACAAGGCCCCAGCACATTCCGTCACGTGTTGTGCGTACTGGACCTGCTTTGCATGATATATGTGACCACTCCTTTTAGAGGCGCCTTCAGTGATGTTGACTGTGGAACTCCTGAATAAATAGAGGGACGCGGGAGCTGTACCTTAGAGCGTAGGGCGAGACTGTGACTAAGTGTGCAGCTCCATGCGTTCTCCTCATGAGCTAAATTGAACTCTGTCTACATGGTTCCTTGCTTCTTGTCTGATTAATAGATGTCATCAGTGTTTGAACCTGACACGCCCCCTCTCCCCATCCCTGCGTTAACTCATTACATTTGATTTGATTACTTCTATTATGGACAAAATGTTTTCCAGCCTCCTGGAAGGGTCGTGTTAGAGTGTGTTAGAGAAGGCAGTTGGCGGCGCGTGCAGTTAGTAGGCGTGGTTAGTTCAGGCGCTCCTTGTACCTCGATACTGAGATGTATGTTTTCGACTGAGGCGTAAAGTTCCCGCTCAGACTGTGACGAGGAGGAACTGGAGGGACATGGCAACGTGGACACTTGACTTAAGAAGCCATCATCACTCTCATACAGGGGGTTCACCCTCAAAGTATTGTCAAAGGCAGAGGGTGCCAGGCCGTGCCTGCGAGGGCGGGAAAACGTCTGGACATCACAACAATTACCGCGAGGAAAGCAGCAGGAGAAAGAACCTACACCAAAGTCACCGCCTTTCTGGTCGCCGTGCACTTTTTGTTGACGAAGACCAGAATGCCCACGATGGCGCAAACCAAGCAGAGGCTCCCCACCAGGCAGGTTATGACGAGCGAGGGGTCGAGAGGCATGGACACCAGCTCGCTGCAGCGCTCGCCGTGGTAGTGCCAGTACTTCCCTACGGGACATCTGGGACACAAGCGAGGGAGGACATGCTGAGGTTAGTGTCGCGCAGCCGCTTCCTGTTCCTGTCAAAAGTTAGTCAGGCAGAATTTGAATCCAATGTGATGGTATCATTGGAATAAATACACATATTTTGTTATTACAGGGGAATTTAGCCTATCATTCACAATCCTTATGTAACACTGCAAAAAGTCAGTGGTCAAAAACAAGGGGAAAAAATACAAAAATGAGGGGTATTTTATCTGGACTAAGCAAAATTATCTGCCAATAGAACAAGAAAATTCCGCTTGTCAAGACTTTCCAAAACAAGTAAAATTAAAGCTGCAAGCAGCGATGGACGGGACTGACTTTGACGGCACATAAAATCCAAACCGGAGCAGTAATTAAAACTCTTTGGTTAACTTTTAATCAGAAGGGTTCAGTCTCTCTCCTGTGCTAGTTTGAAGCCGACACGACAAACGCGCTCAGAGGAGATAATGTTTGAAAAAAGGTGACCGGTTTTTACAAAACTTTTGTTTTGAAGGGGGAATTGCAAACTTCCTGTTGATTTTTGCTGGGGTTTGTCAAGTTATGAAATGTAGGTCTAAGTAAGACCTACATAGAGGTTTTTGTTTCATGTCTCTAAGACATTCCTACTGGAGGTTACAGGCAGTTTTGTCTGAGTTTTCTTCCTAGGAGCAGTTGTGTCTGTTTTCTTCCTAGGGGGCGCTAGAGCGCTATTTTGAGTTTTGGGGTTGTTTTTTTTTTCATTAGATAGCAATTTTTGCCAGTCCTAAAGTGTGTCCAGTTTGGTGAGTTTTGAAGCATGTTAAGGGGGTCAAATTACAGCTCAAAGAGGCAAAAGTGACTGTTTTTACTAAAATGTTGTTTTGAAGGGGGAATTGCCAACTTTCTGTTGATTTTTGCTGAAGGATGTTAACATATGAAATCTAGGTCTAAGTCAGACCTACATAGAGGTTTTTGTTTCATGTCTCTACGACGTTCATAGCGGAAGTTACAAGCAGTTGTGTCTGTGTTTTTTCCTAGGGGGCGCTAGAGCGCAATTTTGAGTTTTGGGGTTTGGTTTTTTTATTAGATGGCAATTTTTGCCAGTCCTGATGTGTGTGTCAAATATGGTGAGTTTTGAAGCATGTTAAGGGGGTCAAATTACTGCTCAAAGAGGCGGCGGAATAATAATAATAAAACACACGAAATACAATAGGGTCCTCCGTCCCAAAGGGACATTGCAGTCCCTAATTAGCTAACCTCAATGAACCCAAAAATACCTTAAAATAATAATATTCTCACTAGTAACAAGTGCACTTTTCTTGGTCGAAAAAAAAGAGAACTCTGCTCAATATGTTGAAAAATATTCTTAAATGAAGTAAATGCTAGTGCCATTATCTTGACATAATGATATGCGCTCGGCATTACATTTCTTGAAACTTATACTAAAAACGAATTTATTGTTTTTAATGGAAAGGCAACAAGGCAACCGCTTGTTACTCTTGGTGTCTCCTAGCCGCTCAGGCAAAACATATTGTCTAAAAATGCATTTTTCCATCGATAACATGACATCATCGCGTCAAGTGCGTGCTCTTTCAGTCAATTTGTGCGCATATATACAGCCCGGCCCCCGCCAAATTTTTTTAATTGTAATTTTGAAGAATTTATCTGAATGTGTATGAACTATTTCTGTTCAAAATTGTTTGAATCGTCAAATGTTTAAATATTAACTGTCAGTTTACTGTACTGTGCCAACTGTACTACTATATGAGTACGTATTTTCTATTGTTTCATTGAAAATAAAACAGCAAAGTCCATTTGGCTGTCATCCGTTTTAATTAGGAGACTCAATTGTGTCAAAATCATGATTTTTTTTTTTCATGCTTGAAATAAGAAATTATTACTTTAAAAATGTAGTTTTATACTTGTGAGTGTTGATGACACAGCTTTGCAACAGTTGATATTCTAGTTTCCAGCATGTTTTACTCAATATAGGTCATCAAATCTCAACAACAAGCTGTACTATCTTACTGAGATAATAGAGGACCAAAACACTTAAAACAAGTAAAACACTCTACATAAAATCTGCTTAGTGAGAAGAATTATCTTATCAGACAGAAAATAAGCAAATATCACCCTTATTTGAGATATTTAATCTTACTTAGATTTCAGTTTTTGCAGTGAAGACATGCACACTTGTTTGTCTATGTTTTATGCTTTCTAGATAAACAAACACTAGCAAAAGTCAGCCACCAATGGAACCAACGGGAGTCGCTCTATTCTCCAGTCTCCACAAATCTTCATCAAGGTTTTATATACCTGATGTAAATAATTTGAGATGTAGTAACAGGCACGTTCATAAGAACACATACTATTTGCGTATTTTGCTCATTTTAGGCATAGGGCGGGCGTTCATATCATAGACTCATCACAATCTTTTTCCTTCAACACCATGGACGACAACTTTGTGAGAGACAACACACATAAAAGAACATCACTTACTGTACAATGTCTGCTCTCAAAGGGATGTCGACTGATAGGATGTTCATATCTTCCGGGGTTAGATGAAGAATTAATCAGGGGGAAAAAAAGGTGGATGCAAACGTGTCTTTTTTCACCATTTCTGGGTTAAGTCGATGTCAATGTTCTACTATCCAGGTGAGAGGCATGATTTATGATTTGTAGAATTAACTTTCAGGAGCTCAGAGGCGATGCAGCAGCTCACCAGCTCGCAATGTCAATATAGCAGCATGGGTTAGTTAACTCTCTGTAATCAATGTGCCGCTGTAGGTTCTTAACATTAGGGTTTATAATAACAATATCGCTAAAACTTGGTTAATAATTAGTTCACAAAATGTAAATAGAGGATTGTTGGTGCTTTTTGAATGTTTTTTAGAGAGTTTTAAGTGCGCAATAGCTCCCATTGGCTCCATTGTTAGTTGACTTTGCTAGCGTTTATTTACGAGTTAAAATGAAAAGGAAAAAAAAGTGTTTATGTAATCATTTAATTAAATATTAAATAATTTACTTAAATATTTAATCAATTAATTAATTATTAATTATTTAATTATTATTGATTTCACTATTTAATGAGTTAATTCATTATCATTAGTTATTTCATGATTTAACAATTCATTTAATTATTTCATAACTGTTTGATTATTTCATTAACCTGTGTGTCAGCGTTTCATGAATTGTTTTGTACATGAAACTGAGCCCTTCATGAAATAATTAAATACATTAATAAATCTTGAAATAATTAAAGTAAAATAATTCATACACTCATGAAATAATTTTACGTTTTATAAAGAATTGATAAAATCCATAATATAAATGATTAAATAATAAAATAAATAATAAAATAATTAATTAAATTATGACAATATAATATGGGCTTTCAACTTAGATATATTAGTAACACATTCAGTAACAGATTTATGTATTTAATTCCAATTGCCAAACAGGTTGATAGAGCGGCCATGCCAGCAACTTTAGGATTCAAGGTTCGATCCCCACTTCTGCCATCCTATTCACTGCTGTTGTGTCCTCGGGCAAGATCATTTACCCACCTACTCCCAGTGGCACCCACACCGGTTTAAATGTAACTTAGATAATGGTTTTCACTATGTAAAGCGCTTTGAGTCACAAGTGAAAAGCGCTATATAAATATAATTCACTTCACTTCACAATTAGAATTGATTAATGACGTATTCAAGTAACAATTTCAAGCTGTAATTTTTTATTCAATGTTGTCCCGTTTGACCCTCCATAATTTACAAGTAAAAATATTCAAATATTTTGAAGAATTCCTATTCAATTATTGATGTATTGATTCGGACACCATGTAGATGAAAGAAAACATTATTTAGTTGATTCAGCAAGTGCATTAGTTTTCTCTGGTAAACATACAATTAACGGTAATAAATATTGAAATAGTGTTTTATTTAATATCGATCATAATGTGATGCAATATATATAATAAGATGTACATTTTAACAATGAAAAAGATATATATAAATATTACGTGTTTGGTATTATTTGATATTATTATATCCAGGAAACTATTTAAAATATTGCATTTAAAATATATCAGAAATAAAGAAAAAAGTGCTCGTTATCGATTCTGATGGGATCTGTTGCCCCCAAAGCACTGCAAACATTGCGTAACGTGCATACTCAAAGAAATGCATTCATCTCCAAATGTACGAACACTTTTGTTTTTATTTTCCTCGATTTTTGGAGGGGTAAAAAAATGAAAATAAAACTTAGTAAATAAACCACACAAATAAGACAAGTCCACCACATGCAATGAAAATAACAATGTAATACAACATGACATATAACACACAACACCTGGATGATTGCTAAGGAGGGCCAGATGGGACAAACTTAATAAAAAAAATTAAAAAATGTTGGTAGCACTTAAGTATGGGGAACACATATTCACTTTTAATTAGTTGCTTGAATCTATGTAGCGCTGTCACCAAATGACTATCGCCTCATAGATCTTCTGTGCCAGTGCATTGAGCAAGTCAAACACTGGATGAGCCAACATTTCCTCCAACTAAATGAAGATAAAACTGAGATAATTGTTTTTGGTGCTAAAAAAGAAAGGTTTAAAGTCATCCAACACCTTCAATCACTGTCCCTGAAAACCTCAAATAAAGCCAGAAATCTTGGGGTTATTTTAGATTCTGATTTACATTTCGACAGTCACATCAAATCAGTAACAAAATTGGCCTACTATCACCTCAAAAATGTAACAAGACTTAGAGGGCTCAAGTCAGCTCAAGACTTAGAAAAACTTGTACATGCCTTTATTACCAGTAGGCTAGACTATTGTAATGGTCTTCCCAAAAAAACTGTCAGGCAGCTACAGCTTGTTCAGAACGCTGCTGCTAGAGTTCTAACAAAGACCAAAAAATGTGAGCACATTACACCTATTCTTAAATCCTTACATTGGCTCCCTGTACATCACAGAATTGATTTCAAAATCCTCCTGCTCACATATAAATCCCTACATGGTCTAGGGCCGAAGTATATCACCGATATGCTCCCACTATATAAGCCCTCTAGATCACTAAGATCTTCTGAGACCAATCTGTTAGCGGTTCCCAGAGTAAACTCAAATCAAGGGAGAGCATCATTCAGTCACTATGCAACAAATAGCTGGAATAAACTTCCTGAAGATGTCAGACTTTCCCCAACTCTGACTATTTTTAAAACGCGACTGAAAACTTTTATGTTCACCTTAGCTTTCAGCTAAATCTTTTAATCTTTTAGCTTTTAACGTCCGCACTGTTTTTATTTTTATTGTCTGCATTTTAATTTTGCTTTTACTTTCTTTCATTTCACTTTGTTGTCTGTGAAGCACTTTGAGTTTGCCTTGTGTATGAAAAGTGCTATACAAATAAAGTTGCCTTGCCTTGCTTTGCCTTATTAACATGCACATTAGTAACATATTGGCTCTTAATTAGTCATTATTAAGAACTTATTAATGCCTTATTCTGCATGGCCTTATTATACAACCAGTGAGCCATTAACTAAGAGTCTTCCCTCAATAACCTCAGAATTATTGCTTATTAGTAACCCTAAGCCAAAGCCTTATATGTTCCCCTAGTGTCCAAATAACTCTAAATTAAGTCTTTGTTACTTTAATAAGCAACTAATTAATGGTGAATATGTTCCCCATACTAAAGTGTTACCAAGATGTTAAAAATTACAAAAGTGTGTCATTTATTAACTGTAAGTGGAACAAAATACATAAATGTGTCATTAATAAATTAATACAAAATTATATAATTAGATTAATTATTGATTTAATCATTTTATGATTGAATTAAGTATTTCATCAATTAATTAATTATTTCACCTTTACTTAATTAATTAATTCATCATTTTGTGATTCAATTATTTATTTCATGTTTTTTTTTGTTTAATTAATGACAATAAGTAATTATTTAAAAGACATATTCATCTAATAAATTACAGTATGTTCCATTTGGACCTCTGTAAATTGCAATTAGAGATGTCCAATAATATCGGCCTGCCGATATTATCAGCCGATAAATGCTTTAGAATGTAATACCGGAAATTATCGGTATCGTTTTTTTTATTATCGGTATCGGGTTTATTTTATTTATTTATTAATTTTTTTTTTTTTTTTTTATTAAATCAACATAAAAAACACAAGATACATTTACAATTAGTACACCAACCCAAAAAAAACTCCCTCCCCCATTTACACTCATTTACACTCATTCACACAAAAGGGTTGTTTCTTTCTGTTATTAATATTCTGGTTCCTACATTATATATCAATATAGATCAATACAGTCTGCAAGGGATACAGTCCGTAAGCACACATGATTGTGCGTGCTGCTGGTCCACTAATAGTACAAACCTTTAACAGTTAATTTTACTCATTTTCATTCATTACTAGTTTCTATGTAGCTGTTTTTATATTGTTTTACTTTCTTTTTTATTCAAGAAAATGTTTTTAATTTATTTATCTTATTTTATTTTTCATTCATTTTTTTTAAAAAGGACCTTATCTTCACCATACCTGGTTGTTCAAATTAGGCATATTAATGTGTTAATTCCATGACTGTATATATCGGTATCGGTTTATATCAATATCGGTAATTAAGAGTTGGACAATATCAAAATATCGGATATCGGCAAAAAGCCATTATCGGACATCCCTAATTGCAACCAAGAAGAATGCATCCAAACAGATGACACCTCCCCACAAAATAGTTGAGAGCACGCTGCAAAATTGGGAAATCTGAAATCGTACTTGATTTGAAAGTTGAGTAAAATAATGATGCTAAGATTTTCCAAAACTTTAGGGATCGTCTTCGAAGTGCGACAACATGCGACTTTACGTGACTCGCCAACATTCTCGAACACATCAGGAAGAGGATTCTGCGCGAGGCCATAATTCAAATTGGACCTTTTAAAGGGGAACATTATCACAATTTCAGAATGGTTAAAACCATTAAAAATCAGTTCCCAGTGACTTATTATTATATTAAGTTTTTTTCAAAATTTTACCCATCACGCAATATCCCTAAAAAAAGCTTCAAAGTGCCTGATTTTAACCATCGTTATATACACCCGTCCATTTTCCTGTGACGTCACATAGTGAAGCGAACACAAGCAAACATGGCGGAAAGAACAGCAAGCTATAGCGACATTAGCTCGGATTCAGACTCGGATTTCAGCGGCTTAAGCGATTCAACAGATTACGCATGTATTGAAACGGATGGTTGTAGTGTGGAGGCAGGTAGCGAAAACGAAATTGAAGAAGAAACTGAAGCTATTGAGCCATATCGGTTTGAACCGTATGCAAGCGAAACCGACGAAAACGACACGACAGCCAGTGACACGGGAGAAAGCGAGGACGAATTTGGCGATCGCCTTCTAACCAACGATTGGTATGTGTTTGTTTGGCATTAAAGGAAACTAACAACTATGAACTAGGTTTACAGCATATGAAATACATTTGGCAACAACATGCACTTTGAGAGTGCAGACAGCCCAATTTTCATCAATTAATATATTCTGTAGACATACCCTCATCCGCGCTCTTTTCCTGAAAGCTGATCTGTCCAGTTTTGGAGTTGATGTCAGCAGGCCAGGGAAGCTAGGGTTGATAGGGGGTTTAGCTCGCTCGTCTGCGGGAACAAACTGCCGCCATTGCTTGCCGTGCTACCGAGGTCCTTTGTCCCTGAATTGCTCACACACTCCGGCAGATTCAATGGGGGTCTGGCGGCAGATTTCTTTAACTTTAACGTTGGAAATGCATCTGCTTTGAGTGTCGCAGGATATCCACACATTCTTGCCATCTCTGTCGTAGCATAGCTTTCGTCGGTAAAGTGTGCGGAACAAACGTCCAATTTCTTGCCACTTTCGCATCTTTGGGCCACTGGTGCAACTTGAATCCGTCCCTGTTCGTGTTGTTACACCCTCCAACAACACACCGACGAGGCATGATGTCTCCAAGGTACGGAAAACAGTCGAAAAAACGGAAAATAACAGAGCTGATTTGACTCGGTGTTTGAGAAAATGGCGGATTGCTTCCCGATGTGACGTCATCGCTCCGAGAGCGAATATTAGAAAGGCCTTTAATTCGCCAAAATTCACCCATTTAGAGTTCGGAAATCGGTTAAAAAAATATATGGTGTTTTTTCTGCAACATCAAGGTATATATTGACGCTTACATAGGTCTGGTGATAATGTTCCCCTTTAAAGTTACATGTTTGTGTACCTGCACGCGGCTCCATGTCCAGGAATGATTTCGCACAGGCCTCCATTGAGGCAGTAGTTGGGCTGCAGGTCGCATGAGCTCTGACACGGAAGGCCGTCCTCGGCGCTGTAGCCCGGCTCGCACAGGCACTGGGCCTCGCCGCTCCAACTGTTCTCCACACAGCGTGAAAACTCATTACAGGCCAGGAACTTGCACGGGTCCCCTTGGTCGGCTGCACAGTGGGGAGGGGGGGGAGGAAACAAGAGACAATTAGGAAGGTGACGTCGCATTAGCATTGTCGCGGCGTGCGCAGGCCGGCCTACAGGATCAGAGGAGAAATGAAAGGGCGCTTTGATCGATGAGCGCGGAGGCGTCGACTTTTAATAAGACATACAGTCAGGAGAGCGCGGCCGTGCAAACAAGATGCATCGCCGCAGCAGACGGTGTCAGGAGGAGGAGGAAAACGATGGAGGACGCTGACCTTGTGGCATGAATAAGCATAACGACTCCGGTCCAGAGATGGCGTTGCCCACAACTCACTGAACTTCATTATGAGAAAGCGGCGAGTCAAGCACGATAAAATCATTGTTATTCAGAACAGCCCTGCTGAACGTGAAGTCATTACAGGAGCCAAATATGCCAGCCGGCACTTAAATATTGGGCCAATTCCTCATGGGAGGTTCGGATGGTGGACAGAAGATTATAACACCTACAGCTGTGTTTTTCAACCTTTTTTTGAGCCAAGGCACATTTTTTTGCGTTGAAAAAATCCGGAGGCACACCACCAGCAGAAAACATAAAAAAATTAAAAAAACTCAGTTTACAGTAAAAAGTCGTTGTCGCAATTGTTGGATGTTACTTCCGGAAGGGACATGTCAGAATAATTGTATCTAAGTTATCACAAAACTTTGTGTTTCATTGAGTTCAGAGAACAAAAGCTGTCTTTAAAAGGCTTGTAAAACTCCACTGAGTAGGATGGGGAGCGACATGAGGGTGTGGGTTTCTTTGATGTATTGTAATCCACAGGAAGATTTTGTCTTTACCAGAGATCTACAAAGCGGAGAGACCTCCCTCCAGGCACCTTTTCTTTGAACTGTTTTACGACCTTTTCTTTGAACAGTTTTGTGATAAGGGCGATGGCTGTTTACGACCCCCCCTCCCTTAGAAACAGCTGTTGCCATGTAATCAGGGAAAGTCCAAATAAAAGAGGAGGCGTACAATCTTTCGTCAGAGCGTGGGACGACGCTGTGCAAGGGTACAGTGTCTACGCGTTTCTCCTCAATTGAGCTCAATTGAATTCTGTCTCTGTTTAATTCCTTGCTTCTTGTCTTGTTTAATAGATGTCATCAGTGTTTGAACCTGACAGGACAAGCGGTAGAAAATGGATGGATGGATGGACTTTACACCATAACCAAGCATGCATCACTATAGCTCTTGTCTCAAAGTAGGTGTACTGTCACTACCTGTCACATCACGCCGTGACTTATTTTGAGTTTTTTGCTGTGTGTAGTGTTTTAGTTCTTGTCCTGGGCTCCTATTTTGGTGGCTTTTCCTCTTTTGTTGGTATTTTCCTGTAGCAGTTTCATGTCTTCCTTGAACGCGATTCCCCGCAGCTGCTTTGTTTTCGCAATCAAAAATATTTAAGTTGTGCGGACGCTATCCTTCTTTGTGGGGACATTGTTGATTGTCATGTCATGTTCGGATGTACTTTGTGGACGCCGTCTGCTCCACACGCTGTAAGTCTTTGCTGTCGTCCAGCATTCTGTGTTTGTTTACTTTGCAGCCAGTTCAGTTTTAGTTTAGTTTTGCATAGCCATCCCTAAGCTTCAATGCCTTTTCTTAGCGGCACTCGCCTTTTATTTGTTTTTGGTTTAAGTGTTAGATACCTTTTTACCTGCACACTGCCTCCCGCATATTGTGATTACGACAAACCATGTTCCCGACATCTACAAAGCAATTATCTATCTGCTGCCACCTACTGATATGGAAGAGTATTACACGGTCACGCTGCCGAGCTCTAGACAGCACAGACACTCAGCAACGGCACATTTGCGGATTATAATTACTGGTTTGCAAAAAATATTTTTAACCCAATTAGGTGAAATTACATAATCTCCCACGGCACACCAGACTGTATCTCACGGCACAGTGGTTGAAAAACACTGCCCTACAGAATGTCCAATCAGCCATCCCCAAATGCTGATCAAAAACACACATTTTGTCATGGAAACAGCTGTGATATGTTGTGATGCAGTGGCGCTCCTAGTTATAATGGCGCCCCCATCCTTGACTATATGCCAATCACATGTGTTGTTTATTGTAGCATTGTTTCTTATTGTTTTTTTTAACATTTTAAATGACCTAATTTTTGTATTTGTTTTATTCTTGTTGTGTGTTATTGTTTGTCCTAAAAGGTGCCTAGAAATAAAATATGACTGTAAAATAGTGCAATATTCAATTTGGTTTTCTGGTGTCAAACTCATTTTAGATCGGGGGCCACACGGAGAAAAATCTACTCCCAAGTGGGCCGGACTGGTAAAATCACGGCATGATCATTTAAAAATAAAGACAACTTCAGATTATTTTCTTTGTTTAAAAATAGAACAAGCGCATTCTGAAATTGTACAAATCATAATGTTGTTGTTTTTTTCACTTACATGTTGCGATTAACAGTATTCTATCTTTATTTGTCGTTATTTATACTTTCTGAATAAATCATGTGATAATGTTCATCAATCTACTCATTGGTGTTAATTTTCAATCTATCAAGATAAAAAAAATAATCTCAAAACCAAATTACAGTTAGTTTGATCATTTTCCTCGACTGATGTACTAACATTATGTGGTTTATTTTGTACATATGTAGCATCATTGACAAAGATACAAAGAATTGCTATTGCGACATCCAGTGGACACATTTAGAACGGCAGTTTCTTTCATTCAAAAATTTCAGGTTCATTTTTATACTTAACAAACTCATCTCATCCAGGGGACGGCGTGGCGAAGTTGGTAGTGTGGCCGTGCCAGCAATCGGAGGGTTGCTGGTTACTGGGGTTCAATCCCCACCTTCTACCATCCTAGTCACGTTCGTTGTGTCCTTGGGCAAGACACTTCACCCTTGCTCCTGATGGCTGCTGGTTAGCGCCTTGCATGGCAGCTCCCGCCATCAGTGTGTGAATGTGTGTGTGAACGGGTGAATGTGGAAATACTGTCAAAGCGCTTTGAGTACCTTGAAGGTAGAAAAGCGCTATACAAGTATAACCCATTTATCATTTATTTGTTTATCTCGCGGGCCGGACAAAAGCTGTTCGCGGGTCTGATCCGGCCCCCAGGCCGTACGTTTGACACCCCTGCCTTAAACAAAACGTTACTTAAGTAAATGTAATGGAGTAAATGTAGCGTGTCTGATTCTAAAGACATGCACCTGGGGATAGGTTGATTGGCAACACTAAATTGGCCCTAGTGTGAGAATGTGAGTGTGAATGTTGTCTGTCTATTTGTGTTGGCCCTCTGATGAGGCGGCGACTTGTCCAGGGTGTACCCCGCCTTCCACCCGAATGCAGCTGAGATAGGCTCCAGCACCCCCCGCGACCCCAAAAGGGACAAGCGGTAGGAAATGCATGGATGGATTATTTGGATTATTTTGTTCTCATTTCAGTATTCAACTGAGAGTTTGACATTTTCCCCAACAAAGTGTTTGACGGCGACTTCTTTAGCGAGGACGTCTCACCTTCTATCTCCAAGGAGCGGCTATCGATCTCGATGTCCAGCCGTTTGGACGCGGCGCTGCAGAAGTCTTCCAGCACGCAGTGCACCGCCTCGGTCACGTTGTACGGCACCTCCTTCTCCAGCTTCATCCTGCTGTTCACCACCACGCTGCCGTTCCGGAAGTTGAGGATCTCCAGCTGCTTGAAGCCGGTCAGATTGGACTCTAGGTAAGGCAGGAGCTGCAAGGGGGGTGGGGACCTTCGATCAGTACTTGGAGACAGACCGTTATTTGGTCTGCTATGTAGTTAAAAGCTCTGGTCAGTACTCAGGGAGGGAATGGTTAATAAATCAGGTGTGTAGGACTGAGAAGACAAAAGACAGGTGGATCAGCTATGACTGGGGTTGTTACACAGCAGTCACGGAATCCGACCAGGAATTATGCGGCTCACATTTTACATTGCAATCGCTAGGAATAGGTCATAATCACATTTTTGACGTTACCATATTTCCCGGACTATAAGGCGCACTCAACATCTATTTCTTTTTCCAAGACTCTATAGTGCGCCTTATAATCCGGTGCGCCTTATGCAAGGAATACATTTGGTTGAGCTTACCCACCTCGATGCTTATTTAGCCATTATGGTTTTAAGTTGAAGACGGCTAAAAAAGCTATCATTCTGCATGATTATGACAAAGTTTACTATTCATGTCAGTATTGATCACCACCTAGTCAAGCAAATAGAAGGGCATTCTTAGTAAACTGCCATATATGTCACACTAATGGTGGCCATATAAACAAAGCCAACACTGTCATAAACATGTGCCATATTGTGAAACCACACTAAACCACAATGACAAACACATTTCGGGAGAATATTTGCACCGCAACACAACATAAACACAACAGAACAAATACCCAGAATTCCCTGCAGTGCCAACTCTTCCGGGACGCTACATTATTTTATTTGGTAATGATAAGTGTGACCAGTAGATGGCAGTCAAACATAAGAGCTAAGTCTCAAGTAAACAACGCCAACATTTTAAATGCTCCATTTAAAATATAGAACATTACACACGGCGCTCAAAAATCTATCCAAATGTTTTAGTAGCAAATGTTTTAGTGCCATTTGTAATATAAAGTAGTGTGAAGTTCTTACTTACAGTCAGTAAACTCGCCATGAAAGCTCTAAAACATACCGGCATAGTGAGTTTACATTATTCACCCAAGGAACTTTAGTTATTAGAGCTCTGGTCGGACGGTTTTTCACGGGACACATTTCCGTCGGATGAGGAGACGCTGCTCCGTTATTGATTGAAGTATGGTCTGAATGTCATTAAAACAGTTAGCTCCATCCTTTAGACTTAGACTTAGACTTCCTTTTTATTGTCATTCAAATTTGAACTTTACAGCACAGATAAGAACGAAATTTCGTTACATAAGCTCACGGTAGCAATAAGGTGCATATATAAATAAATAAATAATATATACACATATATATATAAAATAAATAAATATATATAAATATATATAAATAAATAAATAGATTACCGTAGAGATAATTATATTGCACTTTTTCACATGCGTCCACGTTTATGGTTATATGTTATATTGTCTTTTTTATTCCAGCGAGTTAATCCATTTTGGGGGGAGTTGAGCGGATAATTTAATTATGATGCGTTCAAGAGTCTTACGGCCTGAGGGAAGAAGCTGTTACAGAACCTGGAGGTTCTGCTTCGTAGGCTGCGGAACCTCTTTTGACACTTCTTCCACTCCCGTCCTTGCACGCTACACCGCTACAACAAAGATGACGAGGAGAAGACTCTGCCGAAAGTGAGCCATGTAACTAAGACCGCCCACAAAACGGCGCATCCGGAAGCGACTGTCAGAAAGCAACTTCAAGATGATCTGTAAAACATAATCTATGCAACATTTTGACCAAAGAACCACCATTGCATGTTCTGTAAACCAGTGTTTTTCAACCTTTTCTGAGCCAAGGCACATTTTTTTCATTGAAAAAAATCTCAGGCACACCACCAGCAGAAAACATTAAAAATTAATATATTGACAATAAAAAGTTGTTCTCGCAATTCAAACCATAACCAAGCATGCATCAGTATAGGTCTTGTCTCAAAATAGGTGCACTGTCACGATCTGTCACAACACGCCGTAACTTAGTTTTTTGGTGTTTTCCTGTGTGTAGTGTTTTAGTTCTTGTCTTGCAATCTTATTTTGGTGGCTTTTCCTCTTTTGTTGGTATTTTCCTGTAGCAGTTTCATGTCTTCCTTGAATGCTATTCCCTCTCACCTGCTTTGTTTTCGCAAACAAGACTATTTAAGTCGTGCGGACGCAATCCTTCGTTGTGGGGACATTGTTGATTGTCATGTCATGTACGGACGTACTTTGTGGACGCCGTCTGCTCCACACGCTGTAAGTCTTTGCTGTCGTCCAGCATTCTGTTTTTGTTTCCTTTACAGCCAGTTCAGTTTTAGTTTTGTTTTGCTTCAATGCCTTCTCTTAGCGGCACTCGCCTTTGGTTTATTTTTGGTTTAAGTGTTAGATACCTTGCCTCCCGCATATTGTGATCACGACAAACCATGTTCCCGACATCTACAAAGCAATTAGCTACCTGCTGCCACCTACTGATATGGAAGAGTATAACACGGTTACTCTCCCGAGTTCTAGACAACACAGACGCTCAACAACAGCACATTTGGGCATTATAATTACTGGTTTGCAAAAAATATTTTTACATAATCTCAGACAGCACACCAGACTGTATCTCACGGCACACTAGTGAGCCGCGGCACGGTGGTTGAAAAACACCGCTGTAAACTACAAGGAAGTGGTTTCAATAGTATGACTCCCATAATGCGCCCTATAATCCGGTGCGCCTGATATATGAAAAACGATCAAAAATAGACCATTCATCGACAGTGCGCCTTATAATCCGGTGCGCCCTATGGTCCGGAAAATACAGTAGATCGAGTCGCGAAATTAGGGTTAGTGTTATTAGTGGGCACAGAACTTGATAATCGTAGTCACGACAAGCGCGAGAGGTAAGGGGGGAAAAGTTGGAAGCTTCGGTTAACACAACAAACGACCCGTTTAGGTAGAAAGTGCTTTCACTGAAATACACAGGAGTGAGGGGAAAATAACCTATTAAGAGTATGGAGCGATGACGATGGCGATATTTAGCAGAGGAGGAAGTCAACCAGTTCAGGTAATGGCCACGCATCGACGGGCATCGATTGTACTTCAAGTCAGGCTGCAGACCGAAAAGCGGTTCAAAACCAAGCAAAGGGGGGAGATTACGCCTTAGCTCGACGGGCTGTGGCGCGAGAGATAAGAAGGCCTTAAGGAGCTGGCCTCTGATAGGGTTACTTCACTTCTCGGCACGCGAGACGAGTATCTGACAGCCGCCTTCCCCCCGCGGCTAATGGTCTCCCTGGGAGAACAAGTGTCGTTATCACGCCTTCCAAACGAAATGGTCAGCCATTTGTCTCCTGGGCGCCGATGTCAAATTACCCGTGAACACGGGATTGGAGAGCAATCTGTGCCTAGGTGGCCTCCGAGCACACAAGGTCAAAGCTTCTATCTCACTTTTGGTCTTTATTGAGGACTGAAGAACCAACCGCATCCCATCTATTCAAGGGAAACTGAAACAAACTGTGCCTCTGCAGGCACATAAGGCCCAAAAAGTTTATTTTGTTGCAACTGCATCCCGTGTAAGCAGAAGAAATTGCTGCTGGTTCAAGTTCAAAGTTACAGTCCCAACGATAGTCACACACACACTAGGTTTGGTGAAATTATCCTCTGCATTTGACCCATTTGATCACCCCCCTGGGAGGTGAGGGGAGCAGTGAGCAACAGCCACGCCCGGAAATCATTTTTGGTGATTTAACCCCCAATTCCAACCCTTGATGCTGAGTGCCAAGCAGGGAGGTAATGGGTCCCATTTTTATAGTCTTTGGTATGACTCGGCCAGGGTTTGAAGTCACGTTGTTCCAGTCTCAGGGCGGACGCTCTAACCACAAGGCCATTGAACAGGTTTGGATCTACACTGGATTTGAGATCAATCTGAGCCTTTGTGGCCTCAGATGCATGATGCTTCTACCTCAATTAAGCCTGGGTTGTGGAGTAAGGAACAACTGCATTCCATCTAGGCAGGATACTCTTCTGCTGGTTGGGTCTGGTTCCCAGTGAACACTAGATAAGAAACCAATTCATGGCCCGGAGGCCTCTGAACTACAACGGTTTCAACATCACGTTTTGTCTTTATTGTGGACTGAGGAACAAACACATCCCATCTATGCAGGAGAAACTTGTTTCCTGTAAACACTGGATTAGGAAGCAATCTGTGCCTTGGTGGCATCAGACCTGTACGATCAAAGTTTCTACCCCACTTGTGGTCTTTATTGTAGACTGCATCCCATCCATGCAGAAAAAACTGCTATTGGTTCACTGTGAACACTGAGTAGAGGGCAATCTATGACTTGGTAGCATTGGGTGCATAAGATCCAAGTTTCTTCCTCACATTTTGTCTTTATTGTGGACTGAAGAACAACCACATCCCATCAATGCAGGAAAAACTGCTTCTTGTTCACTGAGAACACTGAATTAGAAAGCAATAAGTGATTTTAGTTTAGTGGCATCAGACGCATAAGATCAAAGTTTATACTGTACTTCGCTTTTTGTCTTTACTGTCAGCCGGGGAACAGCTTCATCCCGTCTATGCAGGGAACACTGCTACTGGTTCTCTGTGAACATGCACAGAGGGCGATCTGTGCTTCGGTGGCATCAGACGCACAAGTGGCTACCTCTGTTTTTGACTTTATTATGGACCGAAGAACAAGTGCATCCCGTCTACGCAGGAGAAACTGTTGCTAGTTACATCTACTGGTTTCTTATACACACTAACTTTTAAACCAATCTAACTTGAATGCATAAGTTCAAAGTGTCTCTCAAATTTTTGGTTTCTGTTGTACACTTAGCAATAACCGCATCCTGTCTATTCAGAAAAAATGTATACTGGTTCTATGTAAACACTGGATAGAGGGTAATTTGTACTGTAGTGGCATCGGGAGCACAAGATCAAAGTTTATGCCCAAGTTTTTGTCTCTGTTGTAGACTGAGGAATAACTGCATCCCATCTATTCAGAAAAAATTGATACTGGTTCACCGTGAACACTGGATAGAGGGTACATTTGTACGGTAGTGGCATCGGGCGAACAAGATCAAAGTTTATGCCCAAGTTTTTGTCTCTGTTGTAAACTGAAGAACAACTGCATCCCGTCTATTCAGAAAAAAAACTGACTGGTTCACTGTGAACCCTGAATTAGAGAGCAAAATGTGCCTTGGTGGGATTGGACGCATACGATTCAAGTGGCTACCTCTGTTTTTGACTTTATTGTAGACTGAAGAACAAGTGCATCCCGTCTAGGTAGGAGAAACTGTTGCTAGTTACATCTACAGGTTCCATATGAACACTAAATTTTAAACCAATCTAACTTGAATGCATAAGTTCAAAGTGTCTCCCTAATTTTTGGTTTCTGTAGTAGACTTAGCAATAACTGCATCCCGTCTATTCAGAAAAAATTGATACTGGTTCACCGTGAACACTGGATAGAGGGTACATTTGTACGGTAGTGGCATCGGGCGAACAAGATCAAAGTTTATGCCCAAGTTTTTGTCTCTGTGGTAAACTGAAGAACAACTGCATCCCGTCTATTCAGAAAAAAACTGTGACTGGTTCACTGTGAACCCTGAATTAGAGAGCAAAATGTGCGTTGGTGGGATTGGACGCATACGATTCAAGTGGCTACCTCTGTTTTTGACTTTATTGTAGACTGAAGAACAAGTGCATCCCGTCTAGGTAGGAGAAACTGTCGCTAGTTACATGTACAGGTTCCATATGAACACTAAATTTTAAACCAATCTAACTTGAATGCATAAGTTCAAAGTGTCTCCCTAATTTTTGGTTTCTGTAGTAGACTTAGCAATAACTGCATCCCGTCTATTCAGAAAAAATTGATACTGGTTCACCGTGAACACTGGATAGAGGATACATTTGTACGGTAGTGGCATCGGGCGAACAAGATCAAAGTTTATGCCCAAGTTTTTGTCTCTGTGGTAAACTGAAGAACAACTGCATCCCGTCTATTCAGAAAAAAACTGTGACTGGTTCACTGTGAACCCTGAATTAGAGAGCAAAATGTGCCTTGGTGGGATTGGACGCATACGATTCAAGTGGCTACCTCTGTTTTTGACTTTATTGTAGACTGAAGAACAAGTGCATCCCGTCTAGGTAGGAGAAACTGTCGCTAGTTACATGTACAGGTTCCATATGAACACTACATTTTAAACCAATCTAACTTGAATGCATAAGTTCAAAGTGTCTCCCTAATTTTTGGTTTCTGTTGTAGACTTAGCAATAACTGCATCCCGTCTATTCATAAAAAATTGATACTGGTTCACCGTGAACACTGGATAGAGGGTAAATTTGTTCACAGTGGCATCGGGCAAACAAGATCAAAGTTTATGCCCAAGTTTTTGTCTCTGTTGTAAACTGAAGAACAACTGCATCCCGTCTATTCAGAAAAAAACTGTGACTGGTTCACTGTGAACCCTGAATTAAAGAGCAAAATGTGCCTTGGTGGCATCGGACGCATATGATAAAAGTTTCTACATTTTTGTTTTTATTGAGGACTAAGGAACAACCGCCTCCCGTCTATGCAGGAGAAACTGATGCTGGTTCTATCTGCTGATTCCCTATAAACACAAGATTTGAGACAAATCTACACCTTAGTGGTCTTGAATACAGAAAGTCAAAGTGTCTACCTCACTTTTGGTCTTTATTGTAGACATAGCAAAGATAGCATCCCATCTATGCGGGGAAATTACTAAACAGTGTGAACACTGGATTTGAGACTGACCCATGCTTTGATGGCATCAAACGCATAAGTTCAAAGTTTCTACCATACTTTTTGTCTCGTGTGTGGACTGAGGAACAACCCCATCCCATCTAGGCAGGAGAAACTGCTACTGGTTGCATCGACGAGTTCCCAGTGAAACATCTCTTCAAGACTGAGCTTCAAAAGGAACATGAACCTGATTACCTATGCAGGAAAAACTGCTACTAATTTACTGTGAACCTCACGAACCATAAGTCAAAGTGTCTACCTCACTTTTGGTCTCCGTTATTGATTTAGCAAAGACTTCATCCCATCTATGCAGAAAATAAAACTTGCCAGGCTCACTGTGAAGACTGAAGAGAGGGCAATCATTGCATTGGTGGCCTCGAGCCATAAGATCATAGATTTTACTTCTCCTTTCGTATCTATTGTGGGCTGAGGAATAACCTCGTCCCATCTATGCAGGAAAAACTGCTATTGGCTCACTGTGAACATTGCATAGAGGGCAATCTATGCTTAGGTGGCATCGGGCACATAAGCTCAAAGCTTTAACCTTACTTTGTGTCTGTATCGTGGATTGAGGAACAACCCCATCCTATCTAGGCAGGAGAAACTGCTACTGGCTGTATCTACTGGTTCCCAGTGAAACATCCCTACACAAGACTAAGCTTCAAAGGGAATATGAACCTGATTCTAAGAATGAAGTCATTGTCTAGTTATTCCAAACTCCATGTCCAGTTTTTAGTGGTTGCTTCACAAACCAGTAGGTACAGGAGTGATGGAGGAAGGGGGTAAGCGCCATGTATACAAACGCATACATGTCTCACAATGGATGGGCAGCAAAACAGGTGGTCCATTTAAATGGGCTGTGTTTAATTTCACATTCCAAATAGCCCATTTAAAAGACTTTTCTAATAGGCTATTGATTTAAAGGACAGTTAGAAGACGGTAAATACTTACCATCTCAAACGTCTGACCACAATATTTCTTATTCTGTGGTGTTCTCCAGGAAGCTAAAAACCTCAGTTTGGGCAACCATTAAATATTGGAGATGGAGAGGCTTTTTTTTTAAATTATTATTATTAAAAAATTTGATAATGTGATGTCAGACAGACTAGAAGGGTTAGTTTGTCTGTGGAAAAATAAATAAAAAATAGGATGAATTCAGGTTGAAGAGTCAAAGCAAGCCTGCCTCATTAGCACACATTTAGATTGTAGTCAACAACCAGATGTTATACACAAAAACAACCCTAACAATGTACTATTTCATTTAATTGGGGACGGGGATGGCATGGCGCGGTTGGGAGAGTGGCCGTGCTAGCAACCTGAGGGTTCCGGGTTCGATCCCCAGCTTCTACCAACCGAGTCACGTCCATTGTGTCCTTGAGCAAGACACTTCACCCTTGCTCCTGATGGGTCGCGGTTAGCGCTTTGCATTGCAGTTCCCGCCATCAGTGTGTGAATGTGTGTGTGAATGGGTGAATGTGGAAATAGTGTCAAAGTGCTTTGAGTACCTTGAAGGTAGAAAAGCGCTATACAATTATAACCCATTTACCATTCAAATACAATTAAAAAAACAATACCCTTCAAACTGCAGAGACATTGTTATTCTAAGAGCGAACACTGAGGATTTATTTTCCTAGCATAATAACACATTGGCACGCTACGGTACTAGCCGTAAAAGCTAACCACGGCAAAAGATAAGCTAGCTTCTATGTCAACACGAAACACATTTGAGTTTGTAATGCACAACACAATGCGATATGACACCAATCTGTACTGATTGAAAAACATGAACAATCATATTACAGTATCTGTAAAGTATTAGCCTACATTTCATGTGATCGATATCAAAGTGACTCACTCGATGTCAGGTCCAGGTGGTCGGGGACGTTTTCTGGTGATTTTGGGTAAGCAATCCATTTATGTCAAAATAGCTTGTCTCCAAGTTCAACATTTCTAGCGTCAAAATCATTTTTAACCTCACTCTCCCGGCTTCCATCTGCTCCAATGTCTCACCCTTCTGTCATGCTCGCTTCTATAAGCAGCAGTTCATTAGGTTGTGAATCCTCATTCGTCTAAAAATAGTTGTCTTTGTTGTCTGATATGATTAGGAACACACTTGTGTTTGATCACGGAAGTAGGAACACAAGTTGTTGCCAGAAGTCAGACTTGCGCTGCTATGAAAACAGAAATCTATGCGCGGAAGAAATCAGTCCCGTAAATGAATAAAATGACCAAAATACTGTAAATATTGTACATACAACTCGTTGTTATGAATGTGTCTGTTACTACATTATATATAGACTTGCAATGGGTATATACAAGGTTGCTGGAGTGTTCTGAAGTTCTTTTAGAGGGTTTTGAAGGCTACAATGGTGACTCCCATTAGCCGCCTTTTCCAAGCGTTACTTATCTTCAAAATCCTAAAAAAAAAAATTTTTAAAACATGTGTTCTTGTCTCTCATAATGATTGTAAATGATAGGTAAAATGTTTTAAAAAATGCAGTTCTCCTTTAAGTCCTCGAGCAGCTATAAAATTATAAAATGATGTTGCTGAATAGACGATACGTCTAATTTTTTTTAAATTTCTGACTAGTGTTGTCCCGTTACCAATATTTTGGTACCGGTACCAACATTTTTTCGATACTTTTTGGTACTTTTCGGTACTTTTCTAAATAAAGCGGACCACAAAAAAATTGCATTATTGGTTTTATTTTAACAAAAAAATCTTAGAGTACAATAAACATATGTTTCTTATTGCAAGTTTGTCCTTAAATAAAATAGTGAACATACAAGACAACTTGTCTTTTAGTAGTAATTAAGCAAACAAAGGCTCCTAATTTAGCTGCTGACGTATGCAGTAACATATTGTGTCATTTATCATTCTATTATTATATATAGAAAATTAATTATTAATCTACTTGTTCATTTACTATTTAATATCTGCTTACTTTCTCTTTTAAAATGTTCTATCTACACTTCTGTTAAAATGTAATAATCACTTATTTTTCTGTTGTTTGATACTTTACATTAGTTTTGGATGATACCACACATTTGGATATCAATCCGATACCAAGTCGTTACAGGATCATACGTTGGTACTTTTCAGAGGCGGTATAGTACCGAATATGATTCATTAGTATCGCGGAACTATACTAATACCAGTATACTGTACAACCCTATTTCTGACCATCTAAAATGATGACAAACACATATGTAGGACGGAGTATTCTGGTCTGTCCATCGTCTGTGTGTGCATCACGAGCACCGATCCTGTAGCCGTGTGTGGACCTGAATGTTTGCAAGTCCTTCCCACACGTGCTAAATATAACAAAAAATAGTGCTCGTAAAACAGTGATGAGTGTTGATAGAGCACATTGCAGTGATTGCACGTGCTAAATAATTATATTTACATCTTCTCCTCCCAGTATTGTGGTTGTTTTGTTGATGAGCATTTGTTTTGCATATTAGATGCAAAAAGGATTGCTCTGCTCACTTAAAAGAATCCACTTTGCTCACGTTTAGTAGATCAGCTTTGCGTGTGCTATCAGGTTTGCATGTGTTTTTATACACTCAACTCTTTAGTAGATCAGGCGCTAAGTGTCTATTATGTTTTGTTTATGACAGTTCAAATATGTTGACACACACAGGCCATAAGATTGAGGATTCTACTGTCAATCGACTGCCTTTCTCATAGCCATGTAAGATTTCAAAAGTACTAAATAAAGATGCAAAGCAGCGGCCGCAGAACAGATTTAGCCTTGATAAATCACATTGCGTGTGCTAAATGATTATATTTGCATCTCCTCCTCCCACTATTGTGGGTGTTCTGATATTCAGCACATATTCTGCATATTCATGAAGACAGGCACGCTAAATGGATTGCGCTCTCTATTTGGCTCCCTTAAGAGACGCAATCCTCCACGCACAAGCTTAGTATATCAGCTTTGCATGTGCTATATGGGTTTACACGGAAACCTTTAGTCGATCAGGCTCTTAGTTAAATGCTTTTTATGTGGTTTGATTCTTCTTACGCTTTCACGCAATTACAAACCCCGTTTCCATATGAGTTGGGAATTTGTGTTAGATGTAAATATAAACGGAATACAATGATTTGCAAATCATTTTCAACCCATATTCAGTTGAATATGCTACAAAGACAACATATTTGATGTTCAAACTGATAAAAAAAAAAAAAAATTTGCAAATAATCATCAACTTTAGAATTTGATGCCAGCAACATGTGACAAAGAAGTTGGGAAAGGTGGCAATAAATACTGATAAAGTTGAGGAATGCTCATCAAAAACTTATTTGGAACATCCCACAGGTGAACAGGCAAATTGGGAACAGGTGGGTGCCATGATTGGGTATAAAAGTAGATTCCATGAAATGCTCAGTCATTCACAAACAAGGATGGGGCGAGGGTCACCACTTTGTCAACAAATGCGTGAGCAAATTGTTGAACAGTTTAAGAAAAACCTTTCTCAACCAGCTATTGCAAGGAATTTAGGGATTTCACCATCTACGGTCCGTAATATCATCAAAGGGTTCTGAGAATCTGGAGAAATCATTGCACGTAAGCAGCTAAGCCCGTGACCTTTGATCCCTCAGGCTGTACTGCATCAGCAAGCGACATCAGTGTGTAAAGGATATCACCACATGGGCTCAGGAACACTTCAGAAACCCACTTTCAGTAACTACAGTTGGTTGCTACATCTGTAAGTGCAAGTTAAAACTCTCCTATGCAAGGCGAAAACCGTTTATCAACAACACCCAGAAACGCCGTCGGCTTCGCTGGGCCTGAGCTCATCTAAGATGGATTGATACAAAGTGGAAAAGTGTTCTGTGGTCTGACGAGTCCACATTTCAAATTGTTTTTGGAAACTGTGGACGTCGTGTCCTCCGGACCAAAGAGGAAAAGAACCATCCGGATTGTTATAGGCGCAAAGTTGAAAAGCCAGCATCTGTGATGGTATGGGGGTGTATTAGTGCCCAAGACATGGGTAACTTACACATCTGTGAAGGCGCCATTAATGCTGAAAGGTACATACAGGTTTTGGAGCAACATATGTTGCCATCCAAGCAACGTTACCATGGACGCCCCTGCTTATTTCAGCAAGACAATGCCAAGCCACGTGTTACATCAACGTGGCTTCATAGTAAAAGAGTGCGGGTACTAGACTGGCCTGCCTGTAGTCCAGACCTGTCTCCCATTGAAAATGTGTGGCGCATTATGAAGCCTAAAATACCACAACGGAGACCCCCGGACTGTTGAACAACTTAAGCTGTACATCAAGCAAGAATGGGAAAGAATTCCACCTGAGAAGCTTAAAAAAATGTGTCTCCTCAGTTCCCAAACGTTTACTGAGTGTTGTTAAAAGGAAAGGCCATGTAACACAGTGGTGAACATGCCCTTTCCCAACTACTTTGGCACATGTTGCAGCCATGAAATTGTAAGTTAATTATTATTTGCAAAAAAAAAATAAAGTTTATGAGTTTGAACATTAAATATCTTGTCTTTGTAGTGCATTCAATTGAATATGGGTTGAAAAGGAGTTGCAAATCATTGTATTCCGTTTATATTTACATCTAACACAATTTCCCAACTCATATGGAAACGGGGTTTGTAGGATGTTAAAGATGTTGGGTCACTTTTGGATTGGAAAATGTGTTTTAAAATTAAACTGAAGGTTCTAGAACGGAGTTTGTGCTGTCTCAGAGTAGTGCTGTGCGATAATGATACGAATTGTACTACGACGTAAAAACGTCTATCGTGCGATATAATTCTGTGTCGTTTATATCGTAATTCTAATGTCTGGGCTGCAGCTAACTTTGCGGCATCATTTTACATCACTTGAAAGAACATTACGGCTAGAGCCGGCAGAGCATGGATGTCAACACTAATCGTTTTTGCAATGCAGTCTGCTGAAAATGATGGAAAGCGCCACTCCACATAGCAACCGACGCTGTGTCAAAGTTGGAATTGCCACAATAAACATTTTTAAGATTTTCAGCACTAAAGTGGACAGTGCACCCGCCCCCAATTCATCACGTTTCATGTGTCAGGAAAACCGTGAAGAATAGGGCCCTTTAAATCCCTTTTCTACTGGAGCATAAAAAGCACAAAGGAAGCTAAACCAACAATACCCGAAGACGAAATGGCACCAACAAGAGAGAAGAGCCACTCCTTTGGTTTGGAGAATAAAAACAACCTAACAACGGTAATCTGCAAAACATGCCACTAATGAGTTATTGCTAGCGATGTGAACACGTCTAATCTTTTCCATGAATTGAAGACACGGCATGGAGGACAGTACAGAAACAGTGCTAAAATAAAAACACACCAAACAAGCCTAAAATAATTGTTGTCCAAAGGAACCGTCTATGACAATCATTCCTGTTGACACGAAAAAATGACAGATGTCGTCTCTAAATGTATATGTGTAGAGGTCACATGACCATGATATACACTGTAAAAACTATAATATATACCATACTATAATATTTGTTATTGTTTAATGATCTTGTCCTTTTTACATATGTTTAACTTATCTTTAATTCATGCAAACAACCACACACAGAGTGTGCGTGCCTGCAGATGTCCGCACATCGCACAAAGCAGATTGAATCCTTTATTAGTGTGCGTGTGTGTGTGTGTGTGTGTGCGTGTGTGTATGCATGTGTGTGTGTGCGTGTGTGTGCCAGCGTGAGCGTGTGTGAAGGGCAGTAAGTGACCTGAATAACAGAAAGCTTCTTAGCATGCACAAACCACAAACCTCCACAAAGCTGACCAAAGTCTCGTGATTCAGACTACGATGGGAAAGCTTTGCCCCCCCCACCCCCTATCACCTTCCCAAACAACACACCTGAAGCACCTCAAAATGCACACAACATAAGGTTGCCCTTTTCAAATGAATCATACATGAAAAAGTGCTACAGAGCAGGTGTTATGTCATGCGTCCTCACAAGCATGTAACCAGGAATCGGACTCAAGTTATTATGCGGCAAGGTGAAAGTGAAGTTGGCACGTTGTGTAAATCGTAAATAAAAACAGAATACAATGATTTGCAAATCCTTTTCAACCTATATTCAATTGAATAGACTGCAAAGACAAGATACTTAACGTTCCAACTGGAAAACTTTGTTATTTTTTGCAAATATTAGCTCATTTGGAATTTGATGCCTGCAACATGTTTCAAAAAAGCTGGCACAAGTGGCAAAAAAAGACTGAGAATTTGCGGAATGCTCATCAAACACTTATTTGGAACATCCCACAGGTGAACAGGCTAATTGGGAACAGGTGGGTGCCATGATTGGGTATAAAAGCAGCTTCCATTAAATGCTCAGTCATGCACAAACAAGGATGTGGGTAGGGTCACCACTTTGTGAACAAATGCGTGAGCAAATTGTCCAACAGTTTAAGAACAACATTTCTCAACGAGCTATTGCAAGGAATTTAGGGATTTCATCATCTACGGTCCGTAATATCATCAAAAGAATCCTAGGACCTGGAGAAATCACTGCACGTAAGTGATGATATTACGGACCTTCGATCACTCAGGCGGTACTGCATCAAAAAGCGACATCAATGTGTAAAGGATATCACCACATGGGCTCAAGAACACTTCAGAAAACCCCTGTCAGTAACTACAGTTCGTCGCTACATCTGATTGCGGATGACTCGGCCCTGCTGGTATCCGGCAAGGACAAGTCACAGGTGGAGAAAATCCTCAGTGCTGAACTCTGTAGAATTTGCACCTGGCTCGCTGACAACAAGCTATCCATACACTGGGGTAAAACGGAATCCATCCTGTTTGGGTCCCATCATGAAAGTCAGTGACTTCACTATAAAAGTGGGTGACCAGGAAAGATGAGGTCACCTACCTAGGTTATATTCTAGAGGCTAATCTTTCCTGTGATAAAATGGCAACCAAGGTAATCAAAAAGGTCAACCAACGAACGAGATTTTTCTATAGAATCTCCTCTCTGGTCAACAAAAGCACCATGAAGATTCTGGCGGGAACTCTCGTTCAACCCTTTTTCGATTACGCATGCACCTCCTGGTACCCTAGCACCTCCAAAACCCTCAAATCTAAACTCCAAACATCCCAGAACAAGCTAGTCAGATTACTTCTAGACCTCCACCCCAGATCACACCTCACTCCTACCCACTTCTCCAAAGTGGGCTGGCTCAGGGTGGAGGACAGAGTAAAACAACTTGCACTGAGCCTAGTCTATAAAATCCGCTACACCTCCCTGATACCGAAGTACATGTCAAACTACTTCCTTAACGTAAATGACCGCCATAACCACAACACCAGGGGGAGCTCCACTAACCACGTTAAACCCAGATTCCGAACTAACAAAGGTCTTAACTCATTCTCTTTCTATGCCACATCAATGTGGAATGCACTCCCAACAGGTGTAAAAGAAAGGGCATCTCTATCCTCCTTCAAAACCTCACTAAAAGAACACCTTCAGGCAACTTCAACCCTAAACTAACACCCTCCCTTCCTCATCATACCTCCTCGGATTGTAAATAATCAAATGTAAACAATCAAATGTAGACACTTTTTCTTATAATTTCTGATCTCTCTCTCTCTCTGTGTCCAATACTTGCTGTACATATGTACCAAGTCAGACCTACATTGTTCCAATGTCATTTTCTCTGATGATGCAATTGTTGATGACTGAAGTGTTGATACCAACCAAACTTAACCCCCACCCCCCACACCCCCCATATCCCACACCCCGGATTGTAAATAATGTAAATAATTCAATTTATATACTGTGATGATTATCTTGTGTGATGACTGTATTATGAAAATAGTATATATCTGTATCATGAATCAATTTAAGTGGACCCCGACTTAAACAAGTTGAAAAACTTATTGGGGTGTTACCATTTAGTGGTCAATTGTACGGAATATGTACTTCACTGTGCAATCTACTAATAAAAGTTTCAATCAATCAAAAAAAGTTAAAACTCTACTATGCGAAGCAAAATCCATTTATCAACAACATCCAGAAACCCTGCCGGCTTCGCTGGGCCTGAGCTCATCTAAGATGGACTGATGCAAAGTGGAAAAGTGTTCTGTGGTCTGACGAGTCCACATTTCAAATTGGTTTTGGAAACTGTGGACGAAAAGGAAAGAAAAGAACCATTCGGATTGTTATAGGCGCAAAGTTCAAAAGCCAGCATCTGTGATGGTATGGGGATGTATTAATGCCCAAGGCATGGGTAACTTACACATCTGTGAAGACACCATTAATGCTGAAAGGTTTTGGAGTAACATATATTGCAATCCAAGCAACGCCTTTTTCATGGACGCCCCTGCTTATTTCAGCAAGACAATGCAAAGCCATGTGTTACAACAGCGTGGCTTCATAGTAAAAGAGTGCGGGTACTAGACTGGCCTGCCTGTAGTCCAGACCTGTCTCCCATTGAAAATGCAATATGAAGCCTAAAATACGACAACGGAGACCCCGGACTGGTGAACAACTTAAGCTGTACATCAAGCAAGAATGGGAAATAATTCCACCTGAAAAGCTTCAAAAATTGGTCTCCTCAGTTCCCAAACGTTTACTGAGTGTTGTTAAAAGGAAAGGCCATGTAACACAGTGGTAAAAAATGCCCCTGTGCCAACTTTTTTGCAATGTGTTGCTGCCACTAATCATCAATCAATCAAAGCCCTAAATCAAGAGTGTCAAAAAATTCTAAGTTAATGATTATTTGCAAAAAAATTAAGTTTCTCAGTTCAAACATTAAATATATTGTCTTTGCAGTCCATTCAATTGAATATAAATTGAAAAGGATTTGCAAATCATTGTATTCTGTTTTTATTTACGAATTACACAACGTGGTTTCGGATTTTGTACAAGAACACAGCTCTCTTACAATTTGTTAAAAATATGAAGTTATTCCAACACCCCGGTGGATTATTGCTTGTAGAAAATCATTCTAAAGTGTCGCTGAAGCAACTGGCTCCTTGTGCTAATAATACTTATAAAGTGCCACATTACTATCATAATATCCTGAACAAATATGGACAAAAAGATAGCAGACAAGTAAGCAATTCATTGTACGAAAAAGATTCTGACTAAATTAAAAATGTTAATAAGGGAATCATTTGCTTTTTTTTTTTTTTATAAAAGATAGTGAAAATATAGGTGGGCTAAGTTTAGCTTGGAAAGTGGCTAAAGTAAAGTAACAGAGATTTTTGTGTCAGTACTTTTAAAAAAAAAAAACATATTCTTTAAAGGTGCCATATGTAATAATGTGGCCAGAAATGGTACTGCAATCACGATCAAAATTCTGTAGTCCCCTCCCACTCTCCATTACTGAGGTTGCCAGGTACGCAGCCGAGACCTTCAAATGGCAATCGACGAGTCCTACGCTGTAGGTTTCTCTTGTTTATGCTTCTTGCAAGATGGTTTACTAAGTAATTATGCCACATTTTACTTATGTCGATTAGCCAAATGTATTTGTAAAGTTACGCAGCAATATTTTCGTCGAGAGTCAGGACAGATTGTTGGCATTACCCTGCTAGAATGTCTAGTTTGACCGCACGGACCACCATCAAAATAATTCTATATAATAATATATAATATATTATATATTGCATAGGCCTACTTTGATGGAAAACCAAAGCCAACACTAATATTACCGCCACATTTCGTTCAGCATAACTTCATGTTGCATCCAACCTGAAGCACTGCATTCTCTTCCATCTACGCACATTACCATCTTTCAGTGCAGAGTGCAATTCTATGAGTCAACCCAGTTACGCAAAAACCACGTGACACATAAATCATATAGCCTACTACCATGTCAATACACAAAGTAGAAAATCATTACATGTAATGCGTGGTATTGTGCCAAGCAAATACCACCAAAAATCTTCTCCGCCTTCAATCATCTCCATCTTTCAAAGACATCCCCCGATACAAATCCTTGTTTTGTTCCTGGTTTTGTCATAAATAAGTTGAGGATTGTAACGACCCTTTTTAGATTTACTAAGGTCTGACATGTTTAGTAACTTTACCAGTGGCATATAGCTCGACGAAGAGGGCGGTGTGTAACTGGCAACCTGGATGTGACACACTCACAGACTTTCTAATTGGTCAAACGGTGGAGGGCGGGGCATCGAAATGAAAACAATAACAATATTTCGGGGCTGTAAATCTAATTTCGAAATGAACTGAATCAGTTATAAAGGTATTCAAAAAGTACATGATTTATTAATGCTTTTTGAAATATCAGGGCCATTTAATGAAATTATTACATACGGCACCTTTAATGAATATTGTTTTGTTCTTCAAGAGGTGCCAGTAAGTGATTAAAAAAAAAGTTTATTAGGTACATTTTGTAACATAAATTCAGGCAGTTAGCTAGGCAGCTAACAGGTGAGTATTTATTTTATTCTCTTAATCTTGTTTCACAACAAACACACAGGTAATATGCTGCCCCCTATAGGTTTGGAGTATGATTGAAAATATATCTGAATAAGTCTCGGGTTAATGTAATGTTAATTTGAGCGATACAAAAGCAGAATAGTCATGTTTTGTTTTTTTTCATTTCCTTCTCATTCTCAGTTAATGGAAAGTTAACAAATCATGCTTAATGATTTACATGACATTAATGATTAGTTATGACAAAATTATTGAGCATTAGTTTTAACATGTTGTATTGTTGTGCAGTACATATAACAAACACAATAAATGGCATATGCTATGCTAAAGACAAAGTTAAGGCAAACAATAACAATCAGGACAAACCAAAAAAAAAGCATCAATGTCAGTTGCTACGGCAGTAAAAGGAGAAAAGTGTGTTAGTGTGCCTTCAGTTTGTGAAGCTGTAGTCGGTTAAAGTTAAGAAGCAGAAAGGTTTGCGCTCTCACTGAGGCGTCACACATGTAAGTTCCAATGTGGAAAAAACAAAAATACCGGTATGGAGGCTAAAGTTGTCTGTCTCTTAGGCCCAGATTTGCTGGATGCTCCAGGATTTGGCCAGTTTCTGGGCCCAGAGTGCTGAGTCTGAGTGGAACAGAACCATTTTTTTTCATTCCTGTTTCTCCAAAACTGACGTAAAAAGTAACAAAAAGTAAGAATGTGACCCTCAAGTACCAGCGATTAAATAATCAAGGGGGGAATACTGGCTTATAATGAGAGTGAAGCCTACTGTTTGTTGTTGCCATGGCAATTGTGGAGCAGTAATTAACATCTCTACTCAATTAACCACTGAGTCTCCTATAGTCACACAAAAGCAAATAACCACCGGCTGTGGCTCTAGTCTACACAAACTCATGCACTGTAAAATGTTATTAAAATAAAAACAATTATACAGTAGATAATGAGTTTTCAAACTTCACGGTTTCGGTAAATAAACACCCTGGCCATTGTAGCATTTTAGCAATTATAGCACTTACGGTCTAAAATATCTAGCAGACCAGCTAAGATATATTGTGTTAGCACTAGCAATACTAGCAAGAGTACTGTTAAGAATTGTGGGTAGTGTTTGTACAAATGTTGATATTAGAGATGTCCGATAATATCTGCCGATATTACCGGCTGATAAATGCGTTAAATGTAAAATCGGAAATTATCGGTATCGTTTTTTTTTATTATCGGTATCGTTTTTTTTTTTTTTTTTTAATTAAATCAACATAAAAAACACAAGATACACTTACAATTAGTGCACCAACCCAAAAAACCTCCCTCACTCATTCACACAAAAGGGTTGTTTCTTTCTGTTATTTATATTCTGGTTCCTACATTATATATCAATTATATATCAATACAGTCTGCAAGGGATACAGTCCGTAAGCACACATGATTGTGCGTGCTGCTGGTCCACTAATAGTACTTACCTTTAGCAGTTTATTTTACTCATTTTCATTAATTACTAGTTTCTAGGTAACTGTTTTATATTGTTTTACTTTATTTTTTATTCAAAAATTTTTTTTTAATTTATCATATTTTATTTTATTAATTTTTTTTTAAAGTACCTTATCTTCACCATACCTGGTTGTCCAAATTAGGCATAATATTGTGTTAATTCCACAACTGTATATATTGGTTGATATTGGTATCGGTTGATATCGGTATCGGTAATTAAAGAGTTGGACAATATCGGAATATCGAATATCGGCAAAAAGCCATTATCGGACATCCCTAGTTGATATGCACGCTAACATGATTAAACATGTAAGTTGTGTTAGTGTTTAGCATATACATTCATTGGCTTGGCTTCTTTAGCGTCGTTTAGCTTTGGACTAGGTCAGTGGTCGGCAACCCAAAATGTTGAAAGAGCCATATTGGACCAAAAATACAAAAAAATCTGTCTGGAGCCGCAAAAAATTAAAAGCCATATTACGTACAGATAGTGTGTCATGAGATATAAATTGAATTAAGAGGACTTAAAGGAAACTAAATGACCTCAAATATAGCAACAAATGAGGCATTATGATGCAATATGTACATATAGCTAGCCTAAATAGCATGTTAGCATCGATTAGCTTGCAGTCATGCAGTGACCAAATATGTCTGATTAGCACTCCAACAAGTCAATAACATCAACAAAACTCACCTTTCATGCACAACCTTAAAAGTTTGGTGGACAAAATGAGACAAAAAAAGAAGTGGCATAAAACACGTCCTAGAAAGTTATACATGTAAACAAACTACAGTGAGTTCAAGGACCGTCAAAATTAGTAGGACAAAACGGCGCTCGCCAAATACTCGAATCAGTGAAGCATGTTTAATATAAACAGTGTGCTTTATAACAATTAGGGAGGTTTGTGTCATGTTTGTCCTCCTACAGAAACGATATTAAAACAAAAAATAGATTGTTTTCCCCTCATCTTTTTCCATTTTTCATACATTTCTGAAAAAGCTCCAGAGAGCCACTAGGGCGGCGCTAAAGAGCCGCATGCGGCTCTAGAGCCGCGGGTTGCCGACCCCTGGACTAGGTCTTTGTCTGTTAGCATATAAAAGATTACCCCAGTCAAATTTGTCTTCAGACATCGTGGAAAAATTAAATACACTTCACAACTGTATGGGGGAATTAGGGAGCAAATAAAATAAGTTTGTTTAAAAGTGACCTCTGTGCAGGTTCTAAGTTAAAGTCTCGTGTGGGTTGAGTGCTTAATAGTTTCACTGGTTGCTGTTAACAGCATTTTTTATTAAAAATATGAACAACTTTACAAAAATAGAATTTGATGGAAAAATAGAAATGCACATTAATGATATCTTTGGGAGAATTTAGCAGCTGTGAGGATAAGGCTTGCTGCAAAGTGCATCCTCACAAAGTCCAGATCACCAACGACTAATTCAAACCATCAGACTCAAAAATAAATTCAGGAAAAAAAGCATGTATGTGCTTATAAAAAAAAGTAGCGGAGTGTAGCATGCAGCAGCAAAACATCCAGCACGAAAGCTTGTGTACCTACCAGCTCGAGAAAGGTATTCTCCAGTGATCTATACTCTGGGGAGCTCTTGTTGAACAGGTCATCAGAAAACATCATGTTGGTCACCCTCAAGCTAAAGAAAACTACCAACTCTCTGCTCTGCTGCACCGCAGCCATCACAGGAGTGCTGGCTTGTCGCATGGCCGGTGCGGCTGTAGACCGCCCGTCCGATTCTGAAGGGTATTGAAAAATGCTGCTCTCCTCCAGGGCCTCAGTCACTTCCGTTCCACCCTGTCTGGGCTCCACATCATCTTGTATGTTGTTAGAAGTCTCAGGAGTAAGTTCCGCCAAGACTGGGGTGACGTTGTTGCGTCCTCCGCTGATATCATCTCCATTTCCTTCCTTTTGGACTGGGTTGGGGTCTTTGCTGGGGGCCTCGGTTAGGACCTGACTGTGGGCTTCGATGGGAGCTTCACTAGGGACTTCGCTATGGAGTTCATTGGGAACATTATTGGTGGCTTCACTGGGGACTTCGCTGGGGACTTCACTAGAGACGTTGTCAGGGATTTCATTGGAAATTTCTCTGGGAGACTTCGTGAGAGCTTCAGTGGTGACATCGCTGGAATCTTTAACAGTGGGCTCACTGAAGACTTCAAGAGAACGCTCGCTCTGGACTTCACTGTAGGTTTCACTGGGTCCTTCACTGAAGACTTCACCAAGGGTTTCAGTGGAGACTTCACTCAAGGCCTCACTGGAGACTTGAATGGCTGCCTCACTTGGGACTTCAATGGGCACTGTAGTGGGAGCCTCGCTGAAGGGGTCATTGTGAGTTTCACTGAATTCTTCACTGAGAACTTTGCCAGAGGTTTCACTGGAAACCTCACTGGTGCCCTCGCTGGGGATTTCACTTGGGGACTCATTGTAGACATTGCCAGAGATATCACTAGGAACTTCGCTGGGGGCTTCGCCAGGGATTTTGCTCGAAGGCTGGGTATTGGTTTCACCTGGGATTCCACCAGAAACTTCACTGGGTTCTTTGATGGAGGCTTCTGCAGGTGACAGCATAGACTCTGTGTTAGGTTCTGACTCAAAGTCTAGAAACGTATCCTCATGAGAAGACAATGTGGTGACTGGAATTTCTGCTTCGGTGCTAAAGATCTCGACTACTGCAGGGGTGGTGTACTCCGGAAGGTTAGCTTCATCAATGATCACAATTTCATGTTGGTCGTCTGCTGGTGACACGGTCAAGTCTTCATTCTCACCCAAGTCTGCTCTTTCATGCTCTTGCAAAGGAAACATTTTAACATTTTTAATTGATGAACAAGTAGAACTAATATATTCACTCACTGAGTCATTTAAGGAACACAGGTGAGACTCACCTCCACTTGGAACTTCAGTCTCCTCAACCTCTTCTTCCTGTTCCTGCTCTATGATGGTTGCCTGTATTGCAGCTGGAGTGATGACATCATTTGTCTCCCCTGAAGCGTCACCTGTGGATGCCTCTTCCACTGCTGCTGCCACTGGCACTTCATCAGCAACCGCAATAGACTCTGACAGTGCCGTAGGTATTGAAGGCACAGAGGTTTCTGTTCGAGGTTGGATCGTGGTGCTTTCAAATTTGTTTTCCGTCTTCACCTCTCCGCTTCCAACTGTATACACGCTAAACTCTGCATCTGGGTAAGCTGTAGTTACTTGGGAAACAATAACAATTGATTAAAGACAGCAACTTGAATACAGTGTGTGAACATTGGACTCACCAGCCTCAAACCTAAGATTCTGGGTGTCCAATGGAAGCGATGGCTCCTTTTGCAAAGCTTTGACAATTATGTCCCTTAATCTAGCAGCATCCTCATTGGTCAACATGCCTGGAGCCCCTGGGTCATCACTGAGTTCAGTGTCTCCATCAAAGACCACAGCATAATGCAGAGTTGCACCCTCCGAGCTGATCCACACAACAAAGTTGACTTATATGTAGAATTGTTGTGCAAACATCATGATAGTAAACCTTTAATACAACTACCATAAACTCACCCAAATCCCAACATGCGAATGTCTTTAAAGCCTGGAACCTTTTTTAGAGCATGAAGCATCTACAGAAAGAAAACAAGGAAATAGCTCAAATATATTGAAAACAAAAGTTGGTTGAGATCATGTCTGTGTATGTCCTCATTTATCCATGTCATTGTATTCTCAGGGCACTTAATCGATCGAAACTTGACTGTTCTATTTGTCTTAGAATATATTTTGCCTCTCATCTGAGCAGGCTTCATCAGTTCATCCTCATAGACTTAGATTGAGCAAATCTAGTCTAAATGTTCAGATCAGTATCTCGGACAACTACTGTTCCGCATTGTGTCACTCAAGGCTCTACGCTTGATTCCCTTGTGTCCATTACCTATATGATACCCCTTGGTCAAGCCCTCAATAAACTAAACTCCCCAATATATCCAGGGCCTCATCCAATGTCACTCAGCAATTACCCACCTCCAGTCATATAATACAGCCCTTCTGACCCACAGCTTAAGCCTTGCACCTGACGGGATAGAATCTTGGCCAACCTCTGGAATTCCCTCCAAGATTTACTCCACTGATTCGAAACCCAACTTCATAAAGGTCTGAGCGAGTATGTCTCATATTGATTGATTTTAAATGCTTCTGTCCAGAAAAAAGAATAGCGTTTCTTGTCTGTCAGTGCTTCTTATTGACTGACTTAATGTGCAAATCAACAGAGGCTTTGCTCAGAGACCTCTTCTGTGAATACAGCAATGACTTACAGTCGCAATCATGTAAACTCGAGTTGACAGGAAAATATGTCAAAGATGAACTACCGTGAGGTATGACCGGAGAACTGTAATGCGCCTAATTGACCCAATAAACATGACACCGGACATGTAAGCTTGCAAGCTGGGTCACCACCGTATATCAAAATTCCAGACTGCGTTTGGCCCAATTTTAAGTGCACCCATCCATCCATCAAAATGTAGCTGGAAGTAAATTGAGCCAGTTGTCTTCTGCTCAGCCCATAAAGTTGAAAACTGCAGTCTGCAAACCAACAACATAACCTTTAAGATTGAATGATATGTATTGATGTAAAACTGTTCCATAAACAAACTGATGAGAACACACACCCTACTCAGTTATCAATCAGAGGTTTTGCTACACCCTTTATTCCTGATTCTTCTCTTACCAAGACACATATTTGCTTCTATGCTTTAAGAAAGAGCGGTTCCTTTCTTTTGGAAGAGTACCTTGTCTGTTATTTCTCTGGTAATGTCATTGACCTCTGCAGCCTGGGGGTCTTGCAACAGCTCGATGTAAGAGTCGTCTACCATGGTGGCGTTGAACTCCACAACGAACTCCCCATAGTTTTCTTTAATCATGTTCGGCTCTTCTTTTATCTTGCAAAGACAACAACAATGCAAATAGTAAAGGATACAGCTGGTATGTTTTGATTTTTAAAATAAGAGTACTGCGTTTTGATACCACATCATCTTCTGCTGGAATGAGAATCACCGGGGGGGTCCAGGTGCCTGAAATAAAGTGAAATGTCTCTCTTGAGCTATATGAAAAAAGTAGTAATGACTCTTTTGCTGTCTTGTTCTCCACTCACATTCGACTTCTGGGTCTGGTGTTTCGGTTACAACCCTACGGAAATGATAATATTAGTTAGAACATGGCTTACGTGTTTTATTTAATTTTTAGCCCTTTTTGGGCAAAAAACCTACATGGTAACTTAGCTTTAGATACAAATTAATGTCACATGCTTCATACGGCTAAAATTCTTGTTTTAATTCCTTTTTTTTTTATTTAAAAATTAGTTTTTTAAAATGGGTAAAAAAAACTTTAAGATTTTACAAATGTTTGCATATGTTTTTTAATTTCCTGGTGTTACTAAGAAAGGGTTAGAAAAAAAAAACAGATAACACAACCAAAAACACACTCTTATTCGATCACGGCTACTCAGAGGTGGACTGGGACCAAAATTTTACCCTTGCCGTTTTTTGTCTGGATTGGCCCACTACCAACCCCATAAACTGAAACCGGTGCAAAATACAAGTCTATTACAAGCGTATTAAAGAGTCAGAATTCATACTGGATGCTGTCTTGTAGTTACCAAGTCAAGGGACAACGAACACTGATTAATTATGGGTGTCCTGGTCCAATATTGATTTCGGATATTGAAAAAAGAAAATCAAAAATGTATCATATCGGCTTTCATGTAAAATCTTCAATATAAACGCTCCGATACAAGCAGTTTTGCAGCGTGTTTATTTGTGCAAAGCTGGACAGTAAGTTACCATCTAAATATCATCCAAATAAACACACATGGTTGGTCTGTTCTTGTATTCTATTCAAGTCATTTACAAAAAGGCAATCGTGGTAAGTTATCGGCTAATTGGAGCTAGCAACTACACAGCAGCCAAGCACACTATACCACACAAGCTAGACATACTGCACATAAAAGTTGTCCTTAATTGAAAAATATTGCAGTCTAAAACAAGACATTTGTCAATATAAACAAGTGTCAAATAATTATAGTTGTATAATACTTACACATACAAAATTTCCAAGGCAAAAGAGTATTAGTAAGTATTCAGTAACAAATGTGTCTGCATCATTTAATCTACTGCGTCATGAGCTTCACTTAGTTGGGCTTAGCTAGTTCACTTATTGGGGCTACTAGGTGTGTGTCCCCCCCCCCCAGGAAATTTTTTGCATTCACGATGCCAAGTCCACCTCTGTGGGCACTAAATAACATTATGCTCAATATTGAACATGTTTTAGCCTCTAAAGCAGTGGTTCTTAACCTGGGTTCGATCGAACCCTAGGGGTTCGGTGAGTCGGCCTCAGGGGTTCGGCGGTGGTCAAGACACACCCGACTCATCGTGTAAATACAAACTTTTCCTTATCGGCGTATTACGGATACAGCAACACATGATTTGCAGGTGTGTAATTTGTTGTGAGTTTATGCACTTTGTTGGTTTTGTTCTTTGAACAAGGTGATGTTCATGCACGGTGCATTTTGTGCACCAGTAAAAAAACATGGTAACACTTTAGTATGGGGAACATATTCACCATTAATTAGTTGCTTATTAACATGCAAATTAGTAACATATTGGCTCATAACTAGTCATTATTTAGTACTTATTAATGCCTTATTCGCATACTTGCCAACCCTCCCGGATTTTCCGGGAGACTCCCGAAATTCAGCGCCTCTCCCGAAAACCTCCCGGGACAAATTTTCTCCCGAAATTCAGGCGGACTCAGGTCCATGAGGACCTGAGTCCGCTAACCCACAATATAACCAGCATACCTGCACAATCACGTTATAACTGTAGAATGATGGAGGGCGAGTTCTTGGTTTCTTATGTGGGTTTATTGTTAGGCAGTTTCATTAACGTCCTCCCAGCGCGGCAACAACACACAACAACAGCAGTCACGTTTTTATATACCGTAAAGCAGTTCGTCTGCCGTAAACAGCAATGTTGTGACACTCTTAAACAGGACAATACTGCCATCTAGTGCATTTGATGAAATCACTTTTGTGCGTGCCACACATCAATGCATCATCAGAGTTCAGCATGGTTAGAAAAATAGTGACAGAGAATAGAACAAGGATGGACAATGCAACCCTTAACTCAACAATGAGTAGATGAGTGGTATATGTGTGTATATGTGTAAATAAATGAACACTGAAATTCAAGTATTTATTTTTTATATATATATATATATATATATATATATATAATAAAATTAATATATATATATATACGTATATATATATATATATATATATATATATATATATATATATACATATAATAAAATAAATATATTTACATGTATGTATATATATATATATATATATATATGTATATATATATATATATATATATATATATATATATATATATATATATATATATATATATATATATATGAAATACTTGACTTGGTGAATTCTAGCTGTAAATATACTCCTCCCCTTTTAACCACGCCCCCAACCACGCCCCCTCCCCCGACCACGCCCCCACCTCCCGAAATCGGAGGTCTCAAGGTTGGCAAGTATGCTTATTCGGAATGGCCTTATTATAACCCTAACCCTCTAACCCTAACCCTAACCAAATAACTCTAGATTAAGTCTTTATTACTTAGAAATGTTCCCCTAGTGTCCAAATAACTCTAAATTAAGTATTTGCTACTTAGAATATGTTCCCCATACTAAAGTGTTACCAAAAACATATAACTTTGTCTTGAATTTGAAAAAAAAAAAATTTAAATTCTCATTAAAGAAGAGTTTGGTGAATGCTCATATGAAACTGGTGGGGTTCGGTATCTTCAACAAGGTTAAGAACCACTGCTCTAAAAGAAGAAAGAAAAAAACGCTGAATATATGATATTCTTGTTTAACACAGTGACAGCAAACACAAAAGATACACATACCCTTCCAGTTCAGCCTGCTCGGCCACTCTCTGAAAAGACCAACAAAAAATTATTAAATGATTAAAAAAAAAATCAGATCGTTGTTGTGAGTGTTTAGTGGGAATACATGCAAAATGTCTTAGGCTATTTTTTATTTTATTTTTTAATACTTAACATGTTTGTTCCTAGCATCAAATCCCTAGCACCTAAAAAAAATACCTATTTGTGGAATGCATTGTGACTATAATTATTTTTGTACATTTTCCCACCGAATTCTCGTTTTGCACAAAACGAGGCATGAGATGATGTTTATGGACACTCACTTGGGCCACCATGTCCAGATGCTCCTGGGAGCTACTGAAGTTCTGAGCCAGGTCGTCCATGCAGAGGTTTTCATGCTGGCAGGTGTAAACCCACGATCCGTACTCCTCTGTGTTTGGTACCCTGTCCAGGAAGATGCGAAAGGCCTCCCAAATTGCTTCTTGGCAAACTAAAGAGAAAACAGAACTTTGTGTTAAAAAAAACAAAAAAACACTACACATACTGTAAACACTCTAATTAAAGGCTCTATTATGATACTAAATGTAATCGCAGAATCTCCGTGGTTACCATGGTTAGAGTGTCCGCCCTGAGATCGGTAGGTTGTGAGTTCAAACCCCGGCCGAGTCATACCAAAGACTATAAAAATGGGACCTATTACCTCCCTGCTTGGTACTCAGAATCAAGGGTTGGAATTGGGGGTTAAATCACCAAAATGATTCTCGGGCGTGGCCACCGCTGCTGCTCACTGCTCCCCTCACCTCCCAGGGGGTGATCAAGGGTGATGGGTCAAATGCAGAGGATCATTTCACCACACCTAGTGTGTGTGTGACAATCATTGATACTTTAACTTTTAACTTTTATGTGGTCTACAAAAAGAAGTAACTTGATTAGCGGCAGGTCAAAAAACATTGGCATTTACAGCTGTGGCTGTAGGCAACATCCGGCACCAGATTACAGCAGATGAGTGGTCAGCACCCAGATAGTTACCTCTGCATGCACTTTGGAATGTGACTTGTGTGTACATTCATGAATATTACTGTAGATGTGAAATTCCAAGGGCGAACTTAGGCAAACACAGGCCCCGAGACTTTCAAATGTCTTATAAAAACGATTAATAATTGTTTATTCTATTTAAACACTTATGTAATATTAATTTGTGTGCTTAAAAATGTGCATGTTAAAGTACCAATGATTGTCACACACACACACACTAGGTGTGGTGAAATGTGTCCTCTGCATTTGACTCATACTCTTGTTCACCCCCTGGGAGGTGAGGGGAGCAGTGAGCAGCAGCGGTGGCCACGCCCGGGAATAATCTTTGGTGATTTAACCCCCAATTCCAACCCTTGATGCTGAGTGCCAAGCAGGGAGGTAATGGGTCCCATTGTTATAGTCTTTGGTATGACTCGGCCGGGGTTTGAACTCACGACCTACCGATCTCAGGGCGGACACTCTAACCACTAGGCCACTGAGTAGGTGCAGACCTGACTCAGACTTGGCATGGCATGGAAGCAGGCAAAAATAAAATAAAAAAGTTTTAAATGCAAAATCAATCATGATCATTTCGACAGCTCCTCTCTGCTGCTATAACACCTGCATGTATAGAAATATATCTTGTGTAGTATCTTCTAGGGGTGTAACGAATGATGGATGCCTCGAAAATCAATTATTTTTTTCTAAATTCCAAGTATATCGATTTGTGCTCTGCAAGTTTGCCTTCCGGAAAATAAGTATCGATCCAAGATCATTTTAAAAGGGTACCGATTGTTTTTATCGATACTAGAAAAAGGAAAACATTGAATTTAAGACTGGCAGACTTTTGAAAATAAGGACGTTAAATGTGAAGTCTATTTCGTCAGTCTGTTACATCATCAAAACAAAGATGGCGGAAAATTATGGTGGCTGAGAAAGGTCATGGCAAACGCCACAAAACAATATCATTAATTACAACAGTGGTTCTCAAATGGGGGTAGGCGTCCCCCTGGGGGTACTTGAAGGTATGCCAAGGGGTACGTGAGATTTTTTTTTTAAATATTCTAAAAATAGCAACAATTCAAAAATCCTTTATAAATATATTTATTGAATAATACTTCAACAAAATATGAATGTAAGTTCATAAACTGAACATCAAATCAAGTAGGCTATTCCATTCATTACCATAAACCCAGAGTTTCCCCCATGCCATGATGGTTTGACCCTCACTAAAATGTCTGTCAAAAAGAACTGTGAAAAGAAATGCAACAATGCAATATTCAGTGTTGACAGCTAGCTTTTTTGTGGACATGTTACATTAAATATTGATGTTAAAGATTTCTTTTTTTGTGAAGAAATGTTTAGAATTAAGTTCATGAATCCAGATGGATCTCTATTACAATCCCCAAAGAGGGCACTTTAAGTTGATGATTACTTCTATGTGTAGAAATCTTTATTTATCATTGAATCACTTGTTTATTTTTCAACAAGTTTTTAGTTATTTTTATCTCTTTTTTTCCAAATAGTTCAAGAAAAACCACTACAAATGAGCAATATTTTGCACTGTTATACAATTTAATAAATCAGAAACTGATGACATAGTGCTGTATTTTACTTCTTTATCTCTTTTTTTCAACCAAAAATGCTTTGCTCTGATTAGGGTGTACTTGAATTAAAAAAATGTTCACAGGGGGTACATCACTGAAAAAAGGTTGAGAACCACTGAATTACAACACAACTTTCATCTACAGCACAATTGCAAAAGCAACAACAAACACAAACGACACGAGACAACCATTTTAAGCCGCAACCCAATTTTAAGCCGCAAAAGAAGTGACGCAAGTCTTTTTTTTAAATTAGATAGTTCCTGAATTGTATCGCCAACCACAAATTTCGAACCAAATCGATGTTGTAATGAATCGTTACACCTCTAGTATCTTTACATAAAGTAAAAAAAAAAGTTAAACTACCACTGATAGTCGCACACACACTAGGTGTTGGGAAATTACCCTCTGCATTTGATCCATCCCCTTGTACCACCCCCTGGGAGGTGAGGGGAGCAGTGAGCACCAGCGGTGGGCGCGCTCAGGAATCATTTTGGTGATTTAACCCCCTAATTCCAACCCTTGATGCTGAGTGCCAAACAGAGAGGTAACGGGTCCCTATTTTTATAGTCTTTTGTATGACTCGGTTTGAACTCACGACCTACCAATCTCAGGGCGGACACTGAGCAGGTTTTATATAACTTTTTTGTTACTCCATTTCATCTATCTTTTTACATAACGTTTTACCTGCTACATTATTTTTTATCTATCTTATTTCCCTGTATTTTTGGTGTCACCTGCATCTGCTGGATAGAATTTCCCTGAGGTAACTTTCCCAAGTGATGAATAAAGTTCTTATCTACTGTAACGGAGGGTATGGTAAGGTGTAGTGCGAGCTCAGCAGAAAGGTAGGCAGGCAGAAACCAACAGCAGTTTTGTCTCATTAAAGGGGAACATTATCACCAGACCTATGTAAGCGTCAATATATACCTTGATGTTGCAGAAAAAAGACCAGATATTTTTTTAACCGATTTCCGAACTCTAAATGGGTGAATTTTGGCGAATTAACGTGTGACGTCACATCGGGAAGCAATCCGCCATTTTCTCACTTTCGTCGGTGTGTTGTCGGAGGGTGTAACAACACGAACAGGGACGGATTCAAGTTGCACCAGTGGCCCAAAGATGCAAAAGTGGCAAGAAATTGGACGAAATTTGTTCAAAATACGAGGGTGTGGGGAAAGCCGACAAAATGGTCAGTCGTTTGTTCCGACGAAAGCTATGCTACGACAGAGATGGCAAGAATGTGTGGATATCCTGCGACACTCAAAGCAGATGCATTTCCAACGATAAAGTCAAAGAAATCTGCCGCCAGACCCCCATTGAATCTGCCGGAGTGTGTGAGCAATTCAGGGACAAAGGACCTCGGTTGCACGGCAAGCAATGGCGGCAGTTTGTTCCCGCAGACGAGCGAGCTAAACCCCCTGGATGTCTTGGCTCACACCGTCCCTTATGCCACCGAAGATGATCAAGAGAAGAATATCGACCCTAGCTTCCCTGGCCTGCTGACATCAACTCCAAAACTGGACAGATCAGCTTTCAGGAAAAGAGAGCGGATGAGGGTATGTCTACAGAATATATTAATTGATGAAAACTTTATTCATTACTCGCAGTTTTACGTAAATTATTATACATAAACTGTGTTTACCAATAATTTAGCTTAAAAACATTTACTTTTTTCAATCATTCGAGTACATTCGGGTAGTCTTGTGTAATGCAGTATTTTGTGTCTATTTAGGTATGGTTAACCTGAGTGCTGAAATCGTGGAAAAATATATGTTCTTAGCGCGCCTGAAATGGGCTGTCTGCACTCTCAAAGTGCATGTTGTTGCCAAATGTATTTCATATGCTGTAAACCTAGTTCATAGTTGTTAGTAATTATCTTATCAGACAGTGTTAAGCCGCTGAAATCCGAGTCTGAATCCGAGCTAATGTCGCTATACCTTGCTGTTTGTTTGTATTGGCACTTTGAAGCTTTTTTTAGGGATATTGCGTGATGGGTAAAATTTTGAAAAAAACTTTGAAAAATAAAATAAGCCACTGGGAACTGATTTTTAATGGTTTTAACCCTTCTGAAATTGTGATAATGTTCCCCTTTAAGAGCTCTTTTTCCCACCAGGCGCAAACTTCCGACCTTCACAGTAACGGCCCTACTTGTCGCACCCTGTCCAACTGGGCTGACACAAAATCTACAAAAAATGGCTTTCAGTTCATTAAATGCTGATTAGTGTTCCTTTAAAAAAGGTAGTTTCCAACAACAAATGTTAAATGATCATTTTGTTTTTGTTATGTGTTTTTGTTATAAGTTTGCCCCCAAATGACGAAACACACCCCTTTAAAAATCTAGAGTCTATTTTTTAATTTTTCCCCTCCCTCAGGGGGGGGGCTCGGCGGGGCGGTTGCTGGTTGTTCCATCTCCATCGTTGGGGTCCCTGCGGGTGGGGTGGGTGGTTCCCGTGGCCCTGTGCCTGGGTGGCCCTGTGCCTGGGTGGTCCTGCGGCGGCCGGTTTGGGTGGGGTGGCCGGGGGCTGGCCTCGCCGCGCTCTCCGGGGGTGGGGGGTGGGCTCGTGGGGGCCCGGTTGCCGGTGGGGCGGGGGCGGTCTTCCCGTCCGGTTGCGGGGAGTCTCTGGGTCCCTCGGGCGGGGCGTCTCGCCTTTCTGCCCGTGTGGGGTGTAGTCTCTCGCTGGCTTGGGGTCTGGCTGTCCCCTGCTTTTCTCGTGCCCTGTCCTCTGCCGGGTGCGTCTGTCTGCGGCCTGCTGCTGGCCCTTGTGGGCGGTACGGTGGGTCGGGCTCTGGGGTTCCTGTCGCTGGCCGGCTTGGCTGCGTGGGGGCGGTGGTCCCTGGTTCCCTGGGCACCACGCCTCCTGTTTGTGGGTTGGGCTCTCGGGGGTGATGGGGCCGTGCTCTGGCTCCCACGCACTCTGGGAGTCGAATGTATTGTACATGCAAATTCACATATGCTCACATACGTACATAGGTACCTACGCTCCCACATACATACACAAATACAGTACATATTTACCTACCTAATATTCGTACATCCACACGCACATTCAATATACAAACATACACATACACATACTGTACATATACATTCACTGTACAAACACATATACACATTCTGTACATATACATTCATTGTACAAACACATATACACATTCTGTACATATACAAGTACATATGCATACTTACACTCATGCACATAATCACGTTTCATCAAACATATATTAACGTTGTTGCCCTAGGGTAAACTGGGTGTAACACATGGCACACTGACAAAGCTTAACCTATTGTGACTATAACAATCTACAAGGTTAATGTAGGTTGCTTCTCTTTCTCCCCCTCCATTTTTCTGCATTCTTTCGTATCTCAAGTTATCATTACGTATATGTATTGTTGCATTTAAACAACTGTATTTATGATAATAAAGGTAAATTATTGGTATTGTTCATTATCAATAGCGCTATTTCTATTGGTATTTGTATTGATCCATTTGTAGTGTAATAATGCTCATTGTCATTTCTGTATTATTTTTTATTTTTCGCTAACTGCTTATTTGCTATTACTTTTACCATCATATTTGTACATGTCATATTTGCTGATGTTGCTCTATTGTTGTTGTTGTTGTTGTTTGCTGTTGTTGTTTTTGTCTCTCTGTCTAATCCCCCTCTTGTCCCCACAATTTCCCCCTCTGTCTTCTTTTTTTTTTCTCTTTCTATCCCCTCCTGCTCCGGCCCGGCTGCACTAAATGATAATATAAATACATTTAATAAAGTCAAATACAAATAAGGCAACAAGAGAAGTATCCTACACTTCTCTTTTGTAAAGTAAATCTGAACAGCCGACATGGGCATCTACATCAACTATATGATTTGCCTGAGAAGCTGGACAGGACATAAAAAAAAAAAAAAAAAAAAAAGTATGTAATAGTTTTGTACAACAAATACAAGTAAACTAAATTAAATGAATAAGCTAAAAAAAAAACACTGTAGTAAACAAGTTAATAAGGTCAACATTTTAATGTTTTTATAATCTGTTGCTTTTGCCTATCTTCGCGAGCATGAACACCCCAAACACAATGGTATCTTCTCCTGCCTGCAAATTGTCCAGTATCCTCTCATTCTTCTTTGACAAATTAATTTCCCAAACACCAAAGTCATCTTTCCTTTTTAAATGACTCCATGGAGCAATACGCGTTATCAACTAATGTATTATAGCAGCCAAGGTGCCGTTTTTAATACACCGCTAACACGGTCCATCTCTTGGATAATGGCTATTTGCATACAAATGCACTTTATCAAACACTTTCTTTCCGTGCATACCCAAAATGACTTCAGACACGTCACATGAATGCTTCTGCTATCGTTCTCTTTAACTCAAACGGACACTGTGAGTTCTTTTGAATCTTTGCTTTGCCCATCCATTTCCATCTATTTTCTACCTGGAGCCTATCTCAGCTGCATTAGGGCGGAAGGCGGGGTACACCCTGGACAAGTCGCCACCTCATCGCAGGGCCAACACATATAGACAGACAACATTCACACTCACATTCACACACTAGGGCCAATTTAGTGTTGCCAATCAACCTATCCCCAGGTGCATGTTTTTGGCGAGTCACGGGGGAGAACATGCAAACTCCACACAGAAAGATCCCGAGCCCGGGATTGAACCCAGGACTACTCAGGACCTTCATATTGTGAGGCACATGCACTAACCCCTGTTACCACCGTGCTGCCCTCTTTGCTTTGCTTCTACCTTTATTTCACTAAGCACATTTCGCAGATATTTGTGTTGGAACTGTGATGAATGGCTAAACGGCCTTGCCTCGGAATCAAGCACGGAGGCACGAAGTTTATTTTTAAAAAAGAAAAATATTCAGTACATGACACATCATCGAAAAAACACAATTTAAAAGAAAACCCAAGGCTAGCGATCGTTTTGAAAAAAAATAAATAAATAAACACGACGACACAGCAACCAGGAGGCTAAAAGCAGTCAGACTAACAAGCACACAGGTGTGCACAGGGGGGACAATGAGGGAGAAGCTGGGGGCTGATTGGCTTCACACGGCTGGAAGCACTAATTAGACAAAGTCATCAGTGGCAAAACATTTTAACACATATTAACCCTAACAGTTCATAATAAAACTAATGTTTGCATCTAAAATAAAATACATATTTAAAAAAGAAATTTTCTTTTAATACCAATAATAAATGTAATAATTATCTCATCATAACTTGGTCATTTGTTGGTTAGTTATTTAAGGTTTTATATATATATATATATATATATATATATATATATATATATATATATATATATATATATATATATATATATATATATATATATATATACAGGTTTTCCTGCTCTTCAGGGGATGGCTTGTAAGGATGAAATAGCCTCTGTGTTTTTCCTGACCTAACATATATTCCGCTCTACCTCGTTACTAAGCACTATATATATATATATATATATATATATATATATATATATATATATATATATATATATATATATATATATATATATATATATATATATATATATACGTGTATATATATATATATTTTTTTTTTTTATATTAGTTTCCCTGCTCTTCAGGTTTGTCCCCTGAAGAGCAGGGAAACCTGCGAAACAAGCTTGTAGGGATAATATAGCCTCTTGTGTTTTTTCCTGACCTAAGGTATATATATATATATATATATATATATATATATATATATATATATATATATATATATACACACACACACACATATATATATATATATATATATATATATAAATATATATATACATGTATATATATATATATATACACACACACACACATATATATATACACATATATTTATATACTGTGTATATATATATATATACATGTGTTTGTGTGTGTGTGTGTGTGTGTGTGTGTGTGTGTGTGTGTGTGTGCGTCCTTTCGTGATAGAGAGTGTTGTAATACCATGCATTTCCTAATTATTTATGTTAAAGCGTACACAAATATGCAACTATTATTACCACAGTATAGTAACTATATATAAATAATACATAAAAGTATATACATTTTAAAATCAATAATGTACGCATAGTTGTGAAATGTATTTATGTACTTGAAAGTGAGTGTCTGTGATGTTGTAAATCCAAAAGTGTACGCAAATATTATTGCCACAGGCAAATACATAAAAAATACACAAAATGATGTATATATGAGAAGAAATATTGCAAACAAAATTTGTATTGAATTTCTTACCGTATTGTATAAAAAGTAAGGGTCTATGATGTTTAGATGTGACAAATAAAGATTAAAGCATACATTAGTACACAAGTATTAATGACAGCAACAACAAATTAATTGAAAAAATAAAAAATAAATACACATATTTGAGTAGTAACATTTCAGGATAAAATATTTAAAAAATAATAATAATTGTAATATAAGTATTGCTGTTAAATGATATCATTATATTTAATTTTTCCTCTATTTATTTTAGGACACAGAGTGATAATGTAGTAAGTTAGGAGGTGATAATTAAAGATTAGAACATACACAAAAAAATTGTGTTTGTTAGATTTATTTACAAAAGGGAAAATCGTATAATACAATTATCAAAATGAATGAATAAGCTTTCTTTTTTTGCAAAGGATGAGCTGCTGGACTGAAAAAGGTCACCATAAAAAAAAAAACTGAGTTGAGTTTGAGTATTATATTCATTTGAAACGAGTGCCTATTAAAGGCATGTACTGTACCTACCATGAATTGATTAACGTGGAAGTTGAAAAACTTATTCGGGTGTTACCATTTAGTGGTCAATTGTACGGAATATGTACTGTACTGTGCAATCTAATAATAAAAATAAAAAAGTTTCAATCACCTCTGAGTTTGTAGTACGCTCGATGGCTGCCAATGACCGCTTTCATGGTCTCCTGTGGGCACACTTTGACCCCGGTGGTGAGAATGGTCGCCCTCTTCGTCCGATGTCCATCCTTGCTGGCTCTGTGGTTATTATTGTTGTATTTTGTTATTCGAGAAGCTTCTAGAAAGTGGCGGTACTTCACATCCCTGAGTCCAGAAATCCCGTGGTCTTGAAGGTCTAAGGAAGACAAAGCATGTGTCATTTTTTTGTTTAATAGGTTTTTAGCCACATACTTGACAGGAGCAGTCAAACACATCAATTGCTTTTTTCTATTCCCACCCCCACAAAGTAACAAAAACAATAATTATAATAATAATAATAATAATAATGGTAATATTAATTTAATAAATAACTTGGGGAAAAATACACAGATAGAGCTGCATTCCTGAATGGCCCCAGAGAGACACAACAGCCAACAAAAGGCTCATTAACCACACGCATTTCAATTGTGTTTCAATCAGGGTTAATTTGGAGATCAGTCCCTCCTACATATTTCAGAAAAGCACTCCATAGATCTTGAAACTTCGCAGGACAACCATTCAATGTCAGCCTAAACTTCTCCAGTTTGAGAAAAAAAACAAAAAAACATCTTAAATCCAGCAGGTGTGGCAAGGAAGCGTTGTTGCCTTCCAATTCAACACAATGAGTCTTCTCGCCAACACAGTGGTGAATGCTTCAAGATTCTTTTGGGATTTGCTAAGGTTAGATGACTCAGGTGCTACCACCAAATAGTTCACTTAAAGGATTGGGTTCCATCCTTTTCGCCAGTGTTAAACATGTCCGTCCAATAGCTGTTCAGGGATGGGCAGAGCCTAAACATATGGAATAAATTAGCTGGAGACTGTTGACACAGATCACATCATTCAGATATTTTGTTAATTTGTCCACACATTGTGCTTAATACTGTGTGCTGACTTGTGTGCAGTGTGCCTTCAATTCTTTGTTGTCCTCGTTGAAATGTAAAATGAGTACAAATGAGCACCAACACTGCATACTTGCTAACCTTGAGACCTCCGATTTCGGGGAGGTGGTGGGTGGGGGGTGGGGGCGTGGTCGGGGGCGTGTTGGGGGCGGGGCTAAGAGGGGAGGAGTATATTTACAGCTAGAATTCACCAAGTCAAGTATTTCATATATATATATATATATATATATATATATATATAAAAAATACTTGACTTTCAGTGAATTCTAGCTATATATATTTATTTTATTATAAATTTATTTTATTTTATATATATATATATATATAAAATAAATACTTGAATTTCAGTGTTCATTTATTTACACATATACACACACATAACTCATCTAGTCATTGTTGAGTTAAGGGTTGAATTGTCCATCCTTGTTCTATTCTCTGTCACTATTTTTCTAACCATGCTGAACACCCTTTCGCAGGTACCCAGAAAGGTTTCGAGTACCACCAAAAAACTGAATCTCTGAAGACAGTATAACAATCTGTGTTAAAGGCGTACAAATACTGTTTGTATAATAAGTATGTTATTTTTTTTTAAAAATAAGGGTTAAGAGTTCAGTACTAAAAAAAAAAAAAAAAAAAAAAAAAAAAGTGGCTTAAGTACAGTTTTTAATTGAGCTGCTGCATTTTTGGTTGGGTTGTTTATTTATTTTGAGTAACTTCTACATTTCTAAAAGGGGAGGAATGTAATAGAGTGATCTATGTTTGTCTGTTGCCATCTCCTGGTGAATGTTGGCTGTAGCGTACTGGGGTTACTTTTTGGTTGGCCAACAATTTACGTGGTCTTGCGCACCTGACGTCAAGTGTGTGAGTCTGTTCTGAAGTCTACAGTAAAGAGACGTACGTCATCACCTCGCCTGTTTATTGCCTCCAACTCAATATATTACAACAACATTGCTGTTTACGGCAGATGAACTGCTTTACGGTAGAATAAAACATGACTGCTGTTGTTGTGTGTTGTTACCGCGCTGGGAGGACGTTAATGAAACTGCCTACCAATAAACCCACATAAGAAACCAAGAACTCGCCCTCGATCATTCTACAGTTATAACGTGTTTGGGCAGGCACACTGTTTATATTGTGGGAAAGCGGACGTGAATACAGGCTGTTGACAGGTCACTCAGGTCCGCATGGAGCTGGAGGGGGCATGGCTTCCAGCTCTGCCTGAATTTCGGGAGATTTTCGAGATAAAATTTGTTCCGGGAGGTTTTCGGGAGAGGCGCTGAATTTCGGGAGTCTCCCGGAAAATCCGGGAGGGTTGGCAAGTATGTTTGTAGTTCACTTAAAGGATTCAGTTCCATCCTTTTCGCCAGTGTTAAACATGTCCATCCAATAGCTGTTCAGGGATGGGCAGAGCCTAAACATATGGAATAAATTAGCTGGAGATTGTTGACACAGATCACATCATTCAGATATTCTGTTAATTTGTCCACACATTCTGCTTAATATCGTGTGTTGACTTGTGTGCAGTGTGCCTTAAATTCTTTGTTGTCCTCGTTGAAATGTAAAACGAGTACAAATGAGCACCAACACATGTATTAACACCTGCACAGGACCAAAACATTCAAACATAAATGGATAGTTATGAGTGAAATACTCCATCAGTGCTTCTCTGATGCGGACTGTTTCAGTATTATTGTTGTCAAAAAATAAAAAAATAAAATATATATATATACAGTAAAAATGTATTAGTTTGCATTGACTGGCATAAATAGAAGATTTATGAACTCTACTTAAAATCTCTGTCCAGCTCTTCTCAGATAGAGTCACTCCTAATTCCTCCTCCCAAAGTGACTTAATTGAATTTAGAGGCTCAGGGCGTAAAAGAAAAATTTGGTTATACAAACGTGTATGTGTCAAATATTTTTGCAGTATTTTTTAGAGTATAGAGAACCGACTAGTGTTGTCCCCATATCAATAGGCAAAGGTTTGGTACCGTTACCGCTACCAAAATTATTTTGATACTTTTCGGTACTTTTCAGTACTATTCTATAAAAAGGGGACCACAAAAAATTGCATTATTGGCTTTATTTTAACTAAAAATCTTACGGTACTTTAAACATATGTTTCTTATTGCAAGTTTGTCCTTAAATAAATTACCGTATTTTTCAAAGTATAAGTCGCACCGGAGTATAAGTCGCACCTGCTGAAAATGCATAATAAAGAAGGAAAAAAACATATATAAGTCGCACTGGAGTATAAGTCGCATTTTTTGGGGAAATTTATTTGATAAAACCCAACACCAAGAATAAACAATTTGAAAGGCAATTTAAAATAAATAAAGAATAGTGAACAACAGGCTGAATAAGTGTACGTTATATGAGGCATAAATAACCAACTGAGAACATGCCTGGTATGTTAACGTAACATATTATGGTAAGAGTCATTCAAATAACTATAACATATAGAACATGCTATACGTTTACCAAACAATCTGTCACTCCTAATCGCTAAATCCCATGAAATCTTATAAGTCTAGTCTCTTACGTGAATGAGCTAAATAATATTATTTGATATTTTATGGTAATGTGTTAATAATTTCACACATAAGTCGCTCCTGAGTATAAGTCGCACCCCCGGCCAAACTATGAAAAAAACTGCGACTTATAGTCCGAAAGATACGGTAGTGAACATACAAGAAAACTTGTTATTGTCATGTCTGTGTAATCATGTTTTGTTTTAGTCATGTTTTGTTTTGTTTAGTTATTGGACTCTTTAGTTTCTGGTTGTTCACTCCCTTGTTTTGTTTCCATAGCAACCCATTAGTTTTCACCTGTCACTTCACGCACCTGTTTCACGTTTTGAGTCACGCACCTGTTTTCATTAATCATGTCTGTGTTATTTAAGCTTTTCTTTTTCTGTTGGTCAGCCTGGCGACATCCGCATTTATGCTCTGCACATTCTTGACACTTGGTTTCATGTCCATCGTTCATGCTGCTCCTTTAGTCCATGCCAAGTAAGTTTGTGTTTATTAATGCCACAGTTAGTGTTTTTTTGTTGTTCATAGTTTCTGCCTTTGTGCAAGTTTTGTGTTTATAGCCAAGTTTTGTACCTCCACTGTGAGCGCCTTTTGTTTGTTCCTTTTTTTTTCAGTGTTAATATTAAATCATGTACTGACATTCCCGTCTCGCCCAAACCAACTTTCCGTTGCCTTCCGGAAAAACTAAATCCAAGGACCAAGTCTTGACAGTTATTTGTAAATAAACAAACAAAGGCTTCTAATTTAGACTTCTGACATATGCAGTAACATATTGTGTCATTTTCCATTCTATTATTTTGTCAAAATGATTAAGGACAAGTGGTAGAAAATTCATTATTAATCTACTTGTTCATTTACTGTTAATATCTGCGTACTTTCTCTTTCAACATGTTCTATCTACACTTCTGTTAAAATGTAATAATCACTAATTCTTCTGTTATTTGGATGCTTTACATTAGTTTTGGATGATACCACAAATTTGGGTATCAATCCGATACCAAGTAGTTACAGGATCATACATTGGTCATATTCAAAGTCCTCATGTGTCCAGGGAGATATTTCCTGAGTTTATAAACATTATATACATTTTACAAAAACCAATGAAGATGTTGTGATGCCAAAAAATATCGACATAATCATAGTAGTATCGACTAGATACGCTACTGTACTTGGTATCATTACAGTGGATGTCAGGTGTAGATCCACTAATGGCTTTTGTTTACATTTTGATGCCGGTGAGCTACGGTGTGTAGTGAAGCATGTTTAGCTATTCCTCGTCCTGCAGGGATGATACTTGTAAGAAACTTACTTTATTTGTTGCCATGGAGACGAGGATTATGGACTCTAGTCGCTAGCTAGCTAGCCCTGTCTTAAAGCACCTCTTCCTGAGGGCGCTTCAGTGTTATAACTTCACCTTACTGTTAGTTTTTAAGCCAAAATGCGTCCGTTCTCCCTTTTCTGTCTACACACTGTGTCCGCGTGTAAGTACTCTGTGATTGTGCGCTGCCGAACATGCTCGTCTGCTCGTAAACCAGCAATGACTCGACATGATGATGACGGAGGGGCTTGGGGGTGGAGGACCGGTACTTTTCAGAGGCGGTATAGTACCGAATATGATTCATTAGTATCGCGGTACTATACTAATACCGGTATACCGTACAACCTGAGCACAGACTATAGCTAAATATAATGAACAACAACAATAAAGTTCTATGAGATTTTGGGTGTAAAACAATCACCCAAAAAATTGATTCACATCCGAATTGCGATTCTTATCCTGATACTAAATTGATTCATAATCTATTTAAAAAACATGTTTTAAGGCCATCTTCAAGCAACCACAATGAGCTTTTCTAACGTGTAACCTGGTTTGAAAAAGTTTCATTATAATTATTATACCAATTGCGAGAATTGGCTTGAACAGAGAAGCGAGAATCGATTCTGAATCGAATCGGCATCCCAGGTATTGGAATAAGAATCGGATTGAATTGTTGGGTGCCCAGAGATTCACATGCACTCCTAGTAAAAATGACTCCCGAGTCAAGGGTCGCTGGGAAGCATATGGCTGAGCTTGTGCAGGATTACCTCATAACAAAAATGTTTGGACCCAACCAAGATTACAAAGATCTTCAAAACCAGGACGTAATAACTCCTGAGGTACGACAAGTTGGCCACGTGCGTGAGTATGAGCCCGGGCCAATTCCACGTTGCGCCAGTCAACAAACAGCGTTGCGCCAGAGTTGTGTGACGGGAAGAAAAGCTCGCATTGTGATGCCAGGTGGCATTTCTCAGAAGGCTTCTTAAGACAATAAGCCAGGATTTATGAGCCACCCCCTTCCTCTCCTAAAAAAAAAAAAAAAAACAAGCCATCAGACCCGAATAACAAACATGCTCCCTTTTGGATTAACAACAAACAAGACGTTGCAGGATAGAAAAAAACAAACGTTTTTTTTGTCACACAAAGCGAGAGATCAATTTTGCAACGTGGTCTTCTTTAGGGAGATGGTTGAAGTCATGCACGCTCATGTGCAGACAGCAAGTGGTGCCAGCTGTGTTTGAACAACACTTTGGGTCAGCAGAACTTTTCATGCTTTGGTCTTTATGTGTAAATCAGTCATTTCCACAAACAGTAAAATAACATGGTGGTTACATGTGTTGCCATGGCAATGACAAAAGTTGCGTTCCAAAAGAGGGCATGGTTTATATCGCAGTAAATTGGGACCACCAGAGGGTCAACATTTTTCATTGATGAGATTTTATTTGTATATACTTTTTTGTTTTCCCCTGTCATGATCCGGGTTTGGACTCTAGAACTTTTCCTGTGTTTCCACCATTATTTCCTGTTTTGAGACTCTTATTTGTTGTTCCTGTTTGTCACCGTTTCTTTCATCTTGTTTGTAGAAATCACAAGTGCACCTGTTTTCTACTGTTGATTAGGGTTGTATTAAGTTCAGCTCGGTCCCCTGCTTGGGATTTCCAAGCAGGTGCATTCAGCATTTTCATGCCACATATCCTTTGTTTTACTTTTAGACTGGAAGATCGTGAGTTCAAACCCCGGCCGAGTCATACCAAAGACTATAAAAATGGGACCCGTTACCTCCCTGCTTGGCACTCAGCATCAAGAGTTGGAATTGGGGGGTTAAATCACCAAAATGAGTCCTGAGCGCGGCCACCGATGCTGCTCACTGCTCCCCTCACCTCCCAGGAGGTGAACATGGGGATGGGTCAAATGCAGAGGAACATTTCACCACACCTAGTGTGTGTGTGACTATCATTGGGACTTTAACTTTAACTATGCATGTTTGTTTTTGAGCACTTCCCTGCCGCGCTACATGGTTCATACTACTTGTATGTTCCCGAAAAATGGGCTTCATTGCTGTACATTGTCTGCTGTCTCTGCATCCCGGGTTTCAGATCAACAACACCAAAAAACAATGTAACACATTCATATTGATCCGGCCAACTCACCATAGCAGTGGTTCTCAAACTTGTTTCACCAAAAATAAATAAATAAATAATTAAATAAAATAAAATAAACTTGTTTCACCAAGTACCGCCACAGAAAAAAACTTGGCTCTCCAAGTATCACCCTAATGACCGACATTAAAGTATGGTAGCGTAGTAGGCCTAAGTATTCTTTAAAACCAAGGCAAAGGTTTTATTTAACAAGTATTTTTAATATGTTTGGCCACCTTAACATTACACACAGTTTGAACAGTAACACTCTGTTTGAATATAGACAAAATAAAACACTGTACTTTAAGCAAGTGATTCTTTGGCGTACTACTAGATCAGACCTGGGCAAATTAAGGCCCGGGGGCCACATGCGGCCCGTTAAGCTTTTCAATCAGGCCCACCGGGCATTCCCAAATAATTTTTTTATATCTTTAAGATGGAAAGTATAGCTGCCATTATGATGTGCAGTGATGTTTTCTAATGACCGTAAGTCTTGAACTATACTAAGTATTTCTATGGTTGGAATCTGTGCTTTTGCATGATATTTTAGTGACTAGTGTTGTCCTGATACCAATATTATTTCGATACTTTTCGGTACTTTTCTAAATAAAGGGGACCAGAAAAAATTGCATTATTGGCTTTATTTTAACAAAAAATCTTAGGGTGCGGCGGACCGGTACTTTTCAGAGGCGGTATGGTACCGAATATGATTCATTAGTATCGCGGTACGATACTAATACCCGTATACCGTACAACCCTACTAGTTACTATGGTAATCTACGTCACAGCAGGTCAGACGAGGCACCAAGCAGTGTGGGTGTGGCTTGATTGTAAAATATGTCGATGTGTGACGTTCATATGTTCTCAATATTCAGGGTTTTATCGTTCATAGCAAAAATTAAAATTCCATTCGGTTTTTTAAGGCGGTCTGTCATAACATTTTTAACATTCAATCAGACTTTATTGTGAGGTTTTGTATTAGTTTTCCTAAAAAAATAGACATACCGGCCCCCAGACACATTTTTATTCTCTAAATTTGGCCCCCGAGTCAAAATAATTGCCCAGGCCTGTACTAGATGGACGTACCTGCGGTTCGAGAATCACTGCAGACTGCATTATAGTTTAGTTTAGAAATAGCAGTGGTGTGGCCACCCTGCTCACTGTACCTTGAAAATAAGACATCATAAATGATGATATTAATATTTTTATGTTAACATCTAAGATAGGCATACGAGGCACTATTCTGTAATACTTGAATATATTATTAATGTGCAATAACAAGGTATCTTTAGGAGCAGTTTAATTTAAAACACCTTTACAGAAAATACAAATGAAGTTTGGGGGTCCTTGGCCTGGAAAACCTTAAAGACCCCTGCATTACACCATTGGCAGTGCAGCTTCTGGCGATCAGTCTATGGTATACCTAAGTCAGCTGGGATAGGCTCCAGCTTACCTGCAATCCTGATGAGGGTAAGCAGTATAGAAAATGTATGGCAACTGGACAATTTGACTCACCTTTACGACATCTTTATAATTTCACATATATACCATTTAGTATTCATCCATCTCTACCGCTTGTTCCTCTCAAGGTCGTGGAGGGGCTGGAGCCTATCCCAGCTACCCCCCAAAAAATGTAATTGCTTATTATTGACAGTGGTTAACTTTTTTTTTTTACCCTGTTGCAAAATAATCCAAAAGTATCCACGTGAGTTACATTCTTGCACCATAATTTACTTTCAATGTATTATTAAAGTTAATACTGACTGTTTTTTTACATTTAACAACATAAAACCGTGACAAACTTTTTTTTTAACAGCTGAATGGAGCAGATTTACATTTCGGTCATTACAGTTCGGACTGTTTTTCTGTTTTGTATGCTATTATTTATCTTATAATATAATAATTGTATCTTATAATATTTTCTTATAGTCTTATAATATTTATCTTATTATACTTATTATTTATATTAGTGGTTATCTTCTTTTTACACGTATATGGCAATTTAAATGTTAAAAAGTGAGATGTAGGAGGCAGCATGACCCATATTACACTTTAATATTGAACATTTAAATTAAAAATTGTACTGGATTGCACGGTCTACTAATGACAGTGGTTAACTTATTGTTACACTTGCATAATGTAAGAATAAAAAAATATAAAAAAAGGATGCAACTTGATAAATCCCCTCACTTTGGTCACTGAGGGCTCTAATACAAATCAAATTAAATATTTATGAATTATATTTATTAGATAGGTTAAAAAACATGTTTGTAGTTAAATAAATTGAACTCAGCATTGGCTATAGTTGTAATTGTTGTAATTGTGTTTAGCATATACCCAACTTTGAACAACCCTGAATGACATAATTTGCTATTGGCGGTAAGACTAAACAAGATTGTGTTTTGTCGTCCCATTTTGGTCTTTACAGGTGCCCCATTCCTGGGTGGATCTCTGATGGGGGAGTGGGGTGGGGGAGCGTTTGGGCTAATAATTTTTGCAATGCAGTCTGCTGAAAATGATGGAAAGCCTCACTCTACACAGCAACTGACGCTGTGGGCAAAGCTGGAATTGCCACAAAGCACATTTTAAGATAGTTTAGTTTAGTTTAGTCAACACTCTACTTCCATTAACCCCCCAATTTGTCACGTTTCATGTGTCAGGTAAACCATGACGAATGTGGCCATAGGAATCGCCTTCCTACTGCAACCCTATTCATTTATTATTATAAGACTCCTGAAAGCCCCCCGCCCCAACCCCATCCCACCCTAAACCTAATATCACACCCCCATATACACGCACCCAGCATGTTTACAAGCAGTAAAAAACAAATTATTGACTTAATTTAATTGAAACGAGCCTTATTTGGGTTTTTGACTATATAAAAATGAGATTCGCATATCTAGATAATGTGAGTGTTAATCAGTTCCCTCTTGCATGTATACACTGCCATCCATTGAATGTGAGTTTTAATAACCATGTAACTATTGAGTTAAACGTAATTATAAATATGTCAAGTTTGAGCTCTGATTGTTTCCACCTGTCAAGACTAATTAGGGGGCTTGTTAGAGCTCAGCAGCATCATTTTTGACTGGTTGTTTATAGCATGCCTCAGTGTATGTATCATCTATCTAAATTCCTGCATTAACTGCATGACTTAAAGCTTGCTGATACCTGCACGTCGTCAACTGTCTCTGCATCCTGGGGTCACACCAACAGCAACCATGTGACACCGTGACAAAAGCATCATTAACATGATATTATTACGAGTACATCTACTGGGGGTTAATGCTCCCATATCTTTCAAATCAAGCGACGCCTCCGTTTCCAACTTTAATCAAGGGCTCTTGAATGCACAACAGTTATGTGCTATTTTTGAGGTGGTGTAAGTGGTGCTACATAATCCTAATTTAATTAAAACAACCTTATTGTTACTCTTTGACATCTACCGCATCTATAACTATTGTGTATATTGCGATCTATAAAAAACACAACTATTTAATAGAAAGAATGGAGGTTGGAGACTTTTAGTCAGAATTCCACTCACAGTTTTGTTTCCAACCAACTCTCATTTGCCCTTCCTTTCCGAGTCGCATTATGAGTTCGACAAAACGAACGATTACCTCGCTGTACGGTATACCGGTATTAGTATAGTACCGCGATACTAATGAATCATATTCGGTACTATACCGCCTCTTAAAAGTACCGGTCCTCCACCCCCATGCGCCCCCTTGTCGTCGTCACGTCGAGTCATTGCTGGTTTACGAGCAGAGGAGCATGTTCGGCAGCGCACAACCACGGAGTACTTACAAGCAGACACAGCGTGTAGACAGAAAAGGGAGAACGGACGCATTTTGGCTTAAAAACTAACAATAAGGTGAAGTTATATCACTGAAACGCCCTCAAGAAGAGATGCTTTAAGACATGGCTAGCTAGGCTAAAGTCCAGCCCCAATCGGCAGTGTTTTAGTTACTTCTAAATCACTAATCCTGGTCTCCATGGCAACAAATAAAGTAAGATTCTTACAAGTATCATCCCTGCAGGACGAGGATTAGCTAAACATGCTTCACTACACACCGTAGCTCACCGGCATCAAAATGTAAACAAACGCCATTGGTGGATCTACACCTAACATCCACTGTAATGATACCAAGTACAGTAGCGTATCTAGTCGATACTACTATGATTACTTCGATATTTTTTGGCATCACAACATCTTACTTCTTATTTTTAAAATGTATATTATGTTTATAAAGTCAGGAAATATGTCGCTGGATACATGAGGACGTTGAATATAACCAATGTATGATTCTGTAACTACTTGGTATCAGATTGATGCCCAAATTTGTGGTATCATCCAAAACTAATGTAAAGCATCCAAACAACAGAAGAATAAGTGATTATTACATTTTAACAGAAGTTTAGATAGAACATGTTAACCTCTAAAGGCCTTAGTGGCCACATGCGTGGACAGCACCTTTTAGCTCTTATTTCCAAAATTGTGTACACTACTGAATTGGGGTCTTATGCCGCCTATGTGGACACTTATACTGCCATCTGGTGGTGTCAGAAGAGTAAAACATACAATGGAATTTGGAAAAAAAAAAGTGTAAAAATAAAAATTAGCATGTCACTACACATGAAGTACACGTTTGTGTACTTATGGACTAAGTACATCATATAAAAAGATGATTTTTATTTTTTTTCTAATTAGGGTCCAATAAGCCCAAATAGCAAAGACAAATAAAAAAAATCATGTAAACAAATAGCTTGGGCCTTAAGAGGATAAAAGAGAAAGTAAGCAAATATTAACAATAAAAATAACAAGTAGATTAATAATTAATTTTCTACCACTTGTCCTTAATAATGTTGACAAAATAATAGAATGGAAAATAACACAATATGTTACTGCATATGGCAGCAGACTCAATTAGGAGCCTTTGTTTGTTTACTTACTACTAAAAGACAAGTTGTCTTGTATGTTCACTATTTTATTTAAAGGGGAACATTATCACCAGACCTATGTAAGCGTCAATATATACCTTGATGTTGCAGAAAAAAGACCATATATTTTTTTAACTGATTTCCGAACTCTAAATGGGTGAATTTTGGCGAATTAAACGCCTTTCTATTATTCGCTCCCGGAGCGATGACGTCACGTTGTGACGTCACATCGGGAAGCAATCAGCCATTTTCTCAAACACCGAGTCAAATCAGCTCTGTTATTTTCCGTTTTTTCAACTGTTTTCCGTACCTAGGAGACATCATGCCTCGTCGGTGTGTTGTCGGAGGGTGTAACAACACGAACAGGGACGGATTCAAGTTGCACCAGTGACCCAAAGATGCGAAAGTGGCAAGAAATTGGACGTCTGTTCCGCACACTTTACCGACGAAAGCTATGCTACGACCGAGATGGCAAGAATGTGTGGATATCCTGCGACACTCAAAGCAGATGCATTTCCAACGATAAAGTCAAAGAAATCTGCCGCCAGACCCCCCATTGAATCTGCCGGAGTGTGTGAGCAATTCAGGGACAAAGGACCTCGGTAGCACGGCAAGCAATGGCGGCAGTTTGTTCCCGCAGACGAGCGAGCTAAACCCCCTATCGACCCTAGCTTCCCTGGCCTGCTGACATCAACTCCAAAACTGGACAGATCAGCTTTCAGGAAAAGAGCGCGGATGAGGGAATGTCTACAGAATATATTAATTGATGAAAATTGGGCTGTCTGCACTCTCAAAGTACATGTTGCTGCCAAATGTATTTCATATGCTGTAAACCTAGTTCATAGTTGTTAGTTTCCTTTAATGCCAAACAAACACATACCAATCGTTGGTTAGAAGGCGATCGCCGAATTCGTCCTCGCTTTCTCCCGTGTCGCTGGCTGTCGTGTCGTTTTCGTCGGTTTCGCTTGCATACGGTTCAAACCAATATGGCTCAATAGCTTCAGTTTCTTCTTCAATTTTCTTTTTCGCTACCTGCCTCCACACTACAACCATCCGTTTCAATACATGCGTAATCTGTTCAATCGCTTAAACCGCTGAAATCCGAGTCTGAATCCGAGCTAATGTCGCTGTAGCTTGCTGTTCTATGCGCCATGTTTGTTTGTGTTGGCTTCACTATGTGACGTCACAGGAAATTGGACGGGTGTTTATAACGATGGTTAAAATCAGGCACTTTGAAGCTTTTTTTAGGGATATTGCGTGATGGGTAAAATTTGGAAAAAAACTTCGAAAAATAAAATAAGCCACTGGTAACTGATTTTTAATGGTTTTAACCCTTCTGAAATTGTGATAATGTTCCCCTTTAAGGACAAACTTGCAATAAGAAACATATGTTTTATGTACCGTAAGAAGTTTTGTTAAAATAAAGCCAATAATGCCATTTTTTGTGCTCCACTTTATTTAGAAAGGTACCGAAAAGTATCGAAATGATTTTGGTACCGGTACCAAGGTATTGGTATCGGGACAACACTACCACTTTCCCTCCGTTGGGAACAAAAATGGGGTTCCCATCACTATTCTAAAGAGACCGACAGGAAGTCTATTCAATTGTTGCTGAAGCAACAAATCAGAAGAAGACTTTTGCACAGAGCTGCTGAGTTCATGATGAATGTATCTGTGAAAATGGGATCTGATTGAAAAATAGTTCCGTTTTCAAAAAGTGGCCTATAGTGATACGTTGCATTATGACCCTTTTTTCTTTTGTGCATCGCGTCGTCCTTGGCGAGCCTCGACTGCCAGTACGCCGACGCGAGGCCTTCAGATTCCTACGTGATGACGCGGCGCGGCGAGCGAGTCAATGCCGCACCTCTGACTTATTATGTGGAGGAACAGCCACCTTTTGTGGTGGCAAGAACGTGTCTTCATTCATCACTGCCGCTAACTGTGTTTGTATTGTGAGGCGGCCTTGACACGTTGTGCTTCCTGTCTGTAAAGGAAGGAGAAATACGATTGCGTGGCACTGCTTGTGACTGTAAGCAGGGACCAAACTTGCCTGCGCTAATCATTTTGTTGTGCTACAACCCAAATCTGGCCTAAAATCAAGAATTTGCAAAGAATGAGAGGATTGTGAAGCGCCTTTTTTGGCTCCGAGCCTCGCTTACAGGTGGTCGCCATCAAGACAACGAGTTTGTTTTTTGAAAGGCTGACGTGCACATGCACGTGCACGTGCATAGCCACGGGGACGCCAGCAGAAGGGGAGGAGGGAGCGCCGCAAACTTAATGGCCGACGCAGGCGCACGAGGCCTCACGGCAGAGTTACGAGCCAGAAGAGATTAGCGTCCTGTGACGGCGGGGAACAGAATGGCTTTTGTTTCCTTTGGCATAATGAGCTCAAGCGGCGCACATCCCGCCGATGAAGACACTGGATGTTATCACATTATTATTATCTGACGTCGCACCCGTCAGCCATGGTTTTGGTCGAACAACTTCGACCTACGGGCAGCACGGTGCGACAGGGGTTAGAGCGCGTGCCTCACGATAAGAAGGTCCCGGGTACGATCTTTCTGTGTGGAGTTTGCATGTTCTCCACCTCCGAGTACTCCGGCTTCCTCCCACCTCCAAAGACATGCACCTGGGGATAGGTTGATTGGCAACACTAAATTGGCCCTGTCTATCTGCGATGATAGCGACTTGTCCAGGGTGTACCCCGCCTTCCGCCCGAATGCAGCTGGGATAGGCTCCAGCACCCCCGCAATCCCAAGAGGGACAAACAGTAGAAAATGGATGGATGGAACTTCAACCTACACGCACTTTTTTGCTTGCCTCGAATGATCATTTTGTCTTTGAATTCTGCACCGTTGGCCCTTTGAGATGTCAAGTTATTATAGGCACTCAATTGCTACTTTATTAGGTATGCCTGCACATTGTAATCCAACAATGATATATGTAAAATGCCTTCACAAAGATAATACTGTTCATTTTGAGAGGTATTTGTTTGACAATATGTTTATTATTGTTGTGATTGTGAAGTGAATTATATTTATATAGCGCTTTTCTCTAGTGACTCAAAGCGCTTTTACATAGTGAAACCCAACATCTAAGTTACATTTAAACCAGTGTGGGTGGCACTCGGAGCAGGTGGGTAAAGTGTCTTGCCCAAGGACACAACGGCAGTGACTAGGATGGCGGAAGTGGGAATTGAACCTGGAACCCTCAAGTTGCTGGCACGGCCACTCGACCAACCGAGCTATACCGCCCCACTGCATTGCAGGGTTTTTAATATTTTAGTTACATTTTAAGCACCTTTTTTTAGACTCCCATCTCCTTAAAACTGATGTTTAATGGATTTTTTTTTTCATTAATAATTTTATATTTTTCTTAATATTTCAAGTGTTTCATAATATCCCTGAGTTTGTGTTCATTTCGAACATGCATGCATACATGATACATCACAATTTCCAGTTGGTCTATTCGACATGTTCGAAAAGAAGTAGGAAGAAGCAGAGCTTATTTAATCCTACCCCTTTTCCTTTACATAGCAGTTGCTAGATCTTTTGTTCACTTCCTGTTTTCAATTTATTCACAATATACTCCATAAGTAATAACATTAAAAGTAAATTGGTTGGATGCCTGAAAATTATATTATTATTATTTTATTTATTTATTATTAGAGATGTCTTATTAGAAATGCTTTAGAATGTAATTTCTGAAATCAGTATCGTTTTTTTTTATTATCGGTATCGTGTTTTTTTTGTTTTTGTTTTTTTTTATTAAATCAAAAATCAACATAAAAAACACAAGATACACTTACAATTGGTGCACCAACCCAAAAAAAACTCCCTCCCCCATTTACACTCATTCGCACTCATTCACACAAAAGGGTTGTTTCTTTCTGTTATTAATATTCTGGTTTCTACATTATATATCAATATATATCAATACAGTCTGCAAGGGATACAGTCCGTAAGCACACATGATTGTGCGTGCTGCTGGTCCACTAATAGTACTAACCTTTAACAGTTAATTTTACTCATTTTCATTAGTTACTAGTTTCTATGTAACTGTTTTTATATTGTTTTACTTTATTTTGTATTCAAGAACATGTTTTTAATGTATTTATCTTATTTTATTTATTTATTAATTTTTGAAAAGGACCTTATCTTCTTCATACCTGGTTGTCCAAATTAGGCATAATAATGTGTTAATTCCACGACTATATATATTGGTATCGGTAATTAAGGGTTTGGTCGATATCGGAATATCGGATATTGGCAAAAAGCCATTATCGGACACCCCTATTTATTATTGTTATTATTATTACCTTTTTCTATTAACATAAACATGTTTACACTGTACAATGGATGAGGAAGTTGTAAAAACAAAAAAATTATAATTAATTAATTCATTCAAATTTTAAAAATAATAAAAATACACACATCAATAACATGTTTTAAAAGTTGTTTTTTTTCAATAGAAATAAAAATGTTATATATGTATGTTTGTATATAATAGCACCCAGGAAGCATGTATTGATTTTTATTTGTAATTATTATAAGCATTGGTATTAAGTATTAATAACAACAATAATTCCGGTAAATAACTACTAACCACAATAATTGTTAAATTCATGCTTTTTGGACCAGATAATTAAATTATTCTAAATATAATAAATTGCTAACAATACATTTTTTGGATTAAGTTACTTTTTACTATGAAAAAAATTCAAAAATCGGAACAAGTCATTATGATAATACACTTATAAAATACACCTCTTTTCCTTGCAATATATTCAATATTTTTTTCTTATTATCATAACCATTTTTCACTGATTTATTTATTATTATTATTATTATTATTATTACCTTTTGCTGTTAACATCAACATGTTTACACTGTACAATGGTTGAGGATGTTAAAAATGTTTGTAAAAACAAAACAATTATAATAAATTAATTAATAAAAATTTAAAAAATAATAAAAAATATACACATCAATAACATGTTTTAAATGTTGTTTTTTTTTAATAGAAATAAACATTTTATATTTGTATGTTTTTTTAGAATAGCACCCAGGAAGCATGTATTGTTTTTTTTATTCGTAATTACTATAAGCATTGGTATTAACTATTAATAACAACAATAATTCCGGTAAATAACTAATAACCAAAATAATTGTTAAATGCATGCTTTATGGATCAGATACTGAAATTATTCTAAATATATTAAATTGCTTACAATACATGTTTTGGATTAATTTTGTTTTTATTTTGAAAAAACATCACAAATCTGATCAAATCATTATATAAAGCTTATATAATACACTTTTAGTCACTAGAGAAAAGCGCTATATAAATACAATTTCCTTCACAATCACAACAATAATAAACATATTGTTAAAAGCTTGCATAATACACCTTTTTTCCTTGCAATGTATTCAATATTCTTTTCTTATTATCATAACCATTTTTCACTGATTTATTTATCATTATTATTATTATTACCTTTTGCTATTAACATCAACATGGTTGAGGATGTTAAAAATGTTTGTAAATAAATGTAAAAAAAATTATAATTATAAAAATAAATACAATTTAAAAAGTAGTACAAAATATACACATCATTAACATGTTTTAAATGTTTTTTTAATAGAAATACATTTTATATATATATATATATATATATATATATATATATATATATATATATATATATGTATATATATATATATATATATGTTGTTTGTATATTACAGCACCCAGGAAGCATGTATTGTTTTTTATTCGTAATTATTATAAGCATTGACAACAATAATTGTTAAATTCATGCTTTATGGATCAGATACTGAAATTATTCTAATTATAATAAATTGCTTACAGTATATTTTTGGGGGATTTTACTTTGAAAAAAAAAATCAAAAATCGGATCAAGTCATTATGATGATACGCTTATATAATACACCTATTTTCCTTGCAATATATTCAATATGTTTTTCTTATTATCATAACCATTTTTCACTGATTACAGGGCTCTCCTGTTTTTATATGTGCTGGAAAAAACAGGATAATGATGACACATTCCATCCCACTTCTGTCACCAAATGAGATGGTTCCTTGTCATATAAAAGGCTATTTCTGACTGCGTGAAAAGTCACTAAACTGATCTTTTATCATCTTTATGAATTATTGGATTTTATTAGGTTTTTCAGGTGCACCTCAGAAACAATTTAGCAAACGCAGTCTTACCTTTCACTTGACTTGCCTGGAGGCCGAGTAGACACAACATGAAGAAGAATAGTCCTAACTTGAAAAGCATTGTGGGTCAGTTAACAAGGTCCTCCCCGTTTAGGTGGTCATTTGTAAAGTAAACAATGAATAAATATATCCAGGATGACTTTATGTGGAATCCACTGGCAGAGTGAGGACAAGTTTCCTCATCGCTGCTGATAAGTCCCAGGGCGTCCTTGTTGGATCCCAGTGGACGGCTTCATGGATGGGCGAGCAGAGGGACCCAGGGGCGGGAAAAAGAGGAAGAGGAGAGACGGGGTGGGAGAATGTTCGGCTCGGGTGGCTTCCCGTGTGCTGTCAGAGTGCCTACAGTGATGAGGTTAAAACAGCAGATTCTGTTTAGGGTCTAATCGCTTTACCTTCTTCTCACTCCCCATAATCCCTCTCGGGGGCCCACGTGGCTGCCCGGCCTCATCCTGTTAGCCACCTTCTGGACACAAGTCTGTTTGGCGGACACACGTTTGGGGACTTGCCAAATAGCCTGAAATGGGTGAATTGGTGCTCCCCAACCTTGGCCTCGCGGCTTGAGCCTGGTCAGACGAACGGTGGGGCAAAGTGAGCGGGCAAGCCCTCAAATTCATGCATGCAGCCTGCAGTCAAACAATGAGCTTTATTCTGGCAACCTTGCACCACCTAAGTGGGGCTTGGACGGCCTTATCTGGTGTTTCACGCTGGAACCTCAGACAGATTATAGAAATGTTAACTGGTTGTTGACGGCCACAAATTTTTCGGTTACATTTTTTGGTAACACTTCAGTATGGGGAACACGTATTCACCATTAATTAGTTGCTTATTAACATGCAAATTAGTAACATATTGGCTCTTAATTAGTCATTATTAGGTACTTATTAATGCCTTATTCTGCATGGACTTATTATACAACCAGTAAGCCATTAACTAAGAGTCTTCCCTCAAAAACCTCAGAATGATTGCTTATTAGTAATCCTAACCCTAACCTTTATATGTTCCCCTAGTGTCCAAATAACTCTAAATTAAGTCTTTGTTACTTAGAATATGTTCCCCATACTAAAGTGTTACCCATTTTTTATTGTCTGTGTGGTAGGTCGTTTCGATGTTGTGCCAGTATTTTCCCTGTATGTTAAATAGGAGTGTCTTTATCTTGTCTCTGCATCTTGGGGTCACACCAATGCCCTCCCGGTAACAGTTAGAGATGCTACCTCAGTAGAAGTATTTAAGTCCCATCTTAAAGCTCATTTGTGTCATGTCTGTGTAATCATGTTTTGTTTTAGTCATGTTTTGTTTAGTTATTGGACTCTTTAGTTTCTGGCTTTTCACTCCCTTGTCTTGTTTCCATGATTACCCATTAGTTTCACCTGTTTCACGTTCGGACTCATTGTGCACTCTTGTTTGTCACCATAGCAACTCATTAGTTTTCACCTGTCACGTCACGCACCTGTTTCACGTTTTGAGTCACGCACCTGTTTTCGTTAATCATGTCTGTAGTATTTAAGTTCATTGTTTTCAGTTTGTCTTTCTGGTGACATCCCGCATTCTTACCCCTGTCACACTCTGTCTACCTCTGCGCACTTCATGCCATGTCCAAGTAAGTTTTTTCTATTAATGCCACAGTTAGTGTTTTTGTTTAATTGTTCACAGTTTTTTTGCCCACGTGCAAGTCTTTTTGTTTCGTTAGTCAAGTTTGTACATCCGCCTTGAGCGCGCTTTTTGTTCCTTTGAGTGTTATTATTAAATATGTATTTACCTTCACGCCATGACCAGTCCAGCTTTACTTGCATCTCGGGAAAACAAACACACCATAGTCCACGTCTTGACAATTTGTGTACGCAAGCCTTTAAATAGATCCCCTTTTAGACCAGTTGATCTGCCGTCTCTTTTTATGCTCTGCCCCCTTCTCCTGCATGCAGAGGTTGTTAGGTGACCACAGATAATGCGCTAGCTGTTCAAAGTCGGGACCCGGGCTGGACCACTCACCTCTGCATGAGTTAGGTATGTCTCTGTGCTGCTGACTTGTCTCCACTCAAGATGATCTCCCGCTGGCCCCACTATGGACTGGACTCTCACACTATTAACTAGATCCACTCGACGTTCATTGCACCGGTCGCCCGGTGGGGGGGGTCCCCACATCTGCGGTCCCCTCCAAGGTTTCTCATTGTATCCCATTAGGTTGAGTTTTTTCTTGCCCTGATGTGGGATCTGAGCCGAGGATGTCGTTGTGGCTTGTGCAGCCCTTTGAGACACTTGTGATTAAGGGCTATATAAATACACTTTGATTGATTGGTTGATCTTGCTAGTTTCAAAACAAGTTACTATACGGGTATTAATAAAAACAACCTAACCTAACTGTCCAATGATGCTCAAAGAAGAAAGATGTTTAAAACTATTGCAACATTCCGTCACCATTCCATCTGCAGGTGCATTCAGAAAAAAGATCTCACTTTAGTCACCAAGTAAAAGTGAAGATCAAACAATAAATAAAACAGTTATTGCATCAAACTTGCTAAAACTTGATAATAACAATAATATTACTAATGTTTTGGCTTGTGGCCAAATGTAATGGCAAAAATCCCATTTCTTTCAATTCATTCAACTACAAAATATCACTTCTGACACCAAGTGATACAATGAAGCAGCCACTGATATTATGAACTTGCTGAAACCTAATAACAGCAAAAATATTACTAATATTTTGCCTTGTTGCCAAACGTAATTACTAAATTCAGTCGCTATCCTGTCTCAGTTTACTAAACCACTGCACCAATTGATCCCACTTCTGACACCAAGTGAGACCGGTGGTCAAACAATGAAACAGATACTGATGCTATAAACTTGCGGAAACGTAATAACTGCGCTAAAAGTAATATTTTGACCTAAAAATACAGTTGCAATTTCCTCTCAGTCTCCTCATCCATTCCACCAAAAGATCCTACTTCTGCCACCAACTGATCTGTTTGCAATCATAATGAAACAGTCACCGATTTTGTAAGCTTGCTGAAAAATGCTAATATTTTATCTTGTTGCTAAATGTAATGAAAAATTTCAGTCACCATCTAGTCTCTGTCTTCTGGTCTAGTCAGGCAAAAGATCCCACTTCTGACACCAAAAGAGAAGGTTCCTTGCCATATAACTTGCCATATAAAGAGGATACTACTAGGACACAAATGTCACTTTGTGCAGACACAATACCGGATCAAAATTACTTTTGAATAGCTGTCGTTTGCATAAGATAGGTTAAAAGTCATAGTAATGTGACGCCGTAAAACACTTTGTTGGAAATTTATTTAAAACACATGCACATCTTTAGTCCAGCCTAGTTCACATGGCTACATTGAGCCCCCATCCATCCATCCATTTTCTACCGCTTGTCCCTTATGGGGTTTTGGGGTGTGCTGAAGCCTATCTCAGCTGCATTCGGGCGGTAGGCGGGGTACACCCTGGACAAGTCGCCACCTCATCGCAGTACGTTGAACACTTCCTGGCATATTTTCAGGCTGTAGAGCATCCACTAGTGGGCACTAAGGCAAACATTGTGGATCCTCTCTCTCCTGGTGATGTTGGCAGAGTGACTCAAATGTTTTGTCATGCCAGGTATCAGAGCGGGAAGTCTCTGTGTTGCAAGTCTCCGCCCTCGTCGTTTCCAGTGAAGAGGATTAGCTGCTCATGTTAGTTGCTAACAAATTGCTGCTGTAAACAAGCCTCTTCAAGAGCAACCTAATCCCTCTTGGCACTTTTCTGACACACTGATTGGAATTTGGAACCCAGCGAGTGCTTAGGCGTGACACATTATGAAGCAATATTTAGTCGTTATTTTGCAAGTGTGTGTGTGTGTGTGTGTGTGTGTGTGTGTGTGTGTGTGTGTGTGTGTGTGTGTGTGTGTGTGTGTGTGTGTGTGTGTGTGTGTGTGTGTGTGTGTGTGTGTGTGTGTGTTGTTGTATTTCTACCCTTCTACATCAACAAGGAAAAGTACCTTCCATATGAGGGCCTATCTAATAGAGAGTGTCTCATTTGCATCCCTGGTTGTGAAATCTATCAAAATTTGGGTGGTCCCAAAAAGGAGGGATTTTTCAAATTGACTGTGTGTCGGTTTTTAAAAGTGCTCCCCCTCTGGTCAACATATGAAATAACAAGTGTGTGTGAAAATTTGAAGTGCTCCCCCTCTGGCCAACTTATGTAATAACACGTGTGTGTAAGACATTGAAATGCGCCCCCTTTGGCCAATATTAATTAAAAAAATATATGTATATAGAGACATACTGTAATAACGTGAAGTAACTAATGAAGATTAACAATAAAAAATAAAAATAAAATTACAAATTAAAATTTTTTTATATTTGCATAGTATGTATATATTATTAATGTTGTAAATACAAATCTTTATATATCTAGAAAGGGTGGTTCTAAAGAGGTAGGCATTTTTCAGAGGTCTCAAGAAGGTAAGAAATACAAGAATGTGTGTGTGTGTGTGTGTGTGTGTGTGTGTGTGTGTGTGTGTGTGTGTGTGTGTGTGTGTGTGTGTGTGTGTGTGCGTGCGTGTGTGTGTGTGTGTGTGTGTGTGTGTGTGTGTGTGTGTGTGTGTGTGTGTGTGTGTGTGTGTGTGTGTGTGTGTGTGTGTGTGTGTGTGTGTGCGTGCGTGGGTTTGTGTGAGTGTGTGTGTGTGTGTGTGTGTGTGTGTGTGTGTGTGTGTGTGTGTGTGTGTGTGTGTGTGTGTCAACTGAATTTACTGGCAAAGTATTAAAAAATTCACAATAAAACAGTAAATATAGTATTGTAATCAGTGTTGGGACTAACGCGTTACTGTAACGCCGTTAGTTTCGGCGGTAACTAGTAATCTAACGCGTTTTTTTTTTTATTCAGTAATTTAGTTACCGTTACTACATGATGAGTTACTGCGTTATTTTACGTTACTTTTGATGTAGTATCGGCTAGAAACAGAAGCGCTGCGGTGTCGTTCTTATGAATCTTCCTCTGTCACAAGCCGGAGAGAAGAAAAGAGGCGCGGTCTATGTGTGTGTGTGTGTGTTCAGTCCACACACAGCGTGGTCATGGCGAGCGGAGTAACGGAGGAGCTTGAACGCCCCCGCCATTGAATCGGTGTGTTTATAAGTGCAGACTCGGTTGTGCAAAACGAGGGTTTTAAACACATGCTGAACGTGCTTGAACCACGTTACGACATCCCGTCGCGCACCCACTTCAGCAATAAGATTGTGCCAGATCTTTATGAGCAGGAGAAGAAAAAAGTTGTGGATGAACTATCCCGAGCATCAGCTGTTGCGCTCATGACAGACGGGTGGACGTCCAGCGGAACTATAAGCCCTCACTTCATCACAGCAGACTGGGAGATGAGAAGACACGCCCCCTCTACGAGAGTCACCTTGCGCAGGTACTGACACAAGCAGTGGAGGAATGGAAGATAAAGATATCCCAGTCACACGTGATAATGCCAAAAGTCAAATAATTACAGAGAATGAGGCAGGACTGGGACCACAGATAGGTGCATTGCACATGTAGTGAATTTGGCATCACAGAAGGGAATCTCAGTCAATAGGATGGAGCGCCTCTTTGGGAGGATCAGGAAGGTTTCTTACTTCCACCCAAGCACAACAGCTGCTCATGTGCTTAAGACAAAGCAAGAAATGCTAAAGCTGCCTGCTCATACATGATGTCCCAAGGAGGTGGAACTCCACTTATGATATGTTGGAGCAGCAGGCAGCTATATACTCTGCATTGACCCACAACACCCTGAAGACAAATGTCACCCTGTCTGATGATGATGTGAGAGTGGCAGGTGAGGTCCTCCAGGTGCTTAAACCCCTCAAAAGTGTTCCATCTCTACTGAGCACTGAAACTTCACCATCTGTGTCAATGATCCTGCCACTGAAAACAAGTATTCTACAATCCATGGCTCCAAGTGTGAAAGACAGCAGCATCACTCCAGATGTCAGGCTTTATGTTTCAAGGAAGATGATGTGCCTTCTTATGTTGCACTTTAACTTGTTTTTTATTCATGGTCATTGGTCCAAGTTTAAAGAAAGGAGGAATGCCTTTTTATGTTGCACTGTTTTCCATTAATTATGTTAAAAGGAAAATAAAAATGTATGTCAAGTTGATCAACAGATTGTATTATTCTCCAGTGCAATAACAGTACTGAAATGAAGGCAAAAAGGGCATTAATGGGAGCTTTAAAAAAAAAAGAAGAAAAAAAGAAGTAACTAAATAGTTACTTTTCACAGTAACGCATTACTTTTTGGTGTAAGTAACTGAGTTAGTAACTGAGTTACTTTTGAAATAAAGTAACTAGTAACTGTAACTAGTTACTGGTTTTCAGTAACTAACCCAACACTGATTGTAATAGACAGATTTTTTGGGCAATATTCCACATTGTTTTGGACCAACCCGCAAAGGTATTTATTATGTTTTTTATTCATTAAAAAAAAAAAGTTGAATGTAAATTTTCTGAACTAAGGTTACATTCGGGAAAAAAACGTGTAAAAATTTGAATATATGTATTTAGTTTTGAGTTATAGTTTTAAAACTTTGATAATAATAAAATATATATAAAGTAGCAAGTTTTTACATATATATATATACATACAGTGTTGGGCAGTAGCTCGTTACATGTAGCGATATATATATATATGGGAATAATCCATGATGATTGGTTGGTTTACTATGATGAGTCACGATTGGTTAAGATTAGGGCAAAACATTACGGACAGGCCAATCAGAGGCGGCTCATCAAAACCAGGAAGGTAAATGACAACAGACACGCACATTACAAATGGCGACAGGGGAGTCAGAGAAGAGGGAATATTCAAGCGGGCAATAAAAAATTAAAAAAAATACAATTGTGGAAGATGGCAGAGGGATTCTCTTCCATAGATTTTTCTTTTAGTGATGTAGATGACGTCCAGGAAACCCACAATGCGTCTACTTGGCCACATTTGGACAAATGTATACGTCTGGATAAAACAATGCCCAAAACATTCATTTTAGTTGTTTACCTTGTAAGCTCAAATCAAAACTGCTCTTGACATACATGATAATATGATGTTAATCTCCTCAATTCCCCACAAAAATGTATTAACTAGAAAGACAATATAACATATATCCGTAAACGTGGATGCATATGCAAAAGTGCAATATATTTATCTGTACAGTAAGCTATTTATTTATATCTGCACTTTATTGCTCTTTTAGCCTGCACTACCGCGAGCTAATGCAACCAAATACCATTCTTATCTGTACTGTAAAGTATAAATTTGAATGACAATAAAGGAAGTCTAAGTCTAAGTCTCCAAGT
>NC_084555.2:12567500-12580000 GCF_033978685.3 Nerophis lumbriciformis | reverse complement strand
ATAATTTATGATGTGTTTTTTCTTTTCTCTTTTTTTCTATACCAGATATACTATTACGTTCTTTTAGATCATTTTATTTCATATATATTATCCATCCATCCATCCATTTTCTACCGCTTGTCCCTTTTTGGGGTCGCGGGGGGTGCTGGAGCCTATCTCAGCTGCATTCGGGCAGAAGGCGGTGTACACCCTGGACAAGTCGCCACCTCATCACAGGGCCAACACAGATAGACAGACAACATTCACACTCACATTCACACACTAGGGCCAATTTAGTGTTGCCAATCAACCTATCCCCAGGTGCATGTCTTTGGAGGTGGGAGGAAGCCGTAGTACCCGGAAGGAAACCCACGCAGTCACAGAGAGAACATGCAAACTCCACACAGAAAGATCCCGAGCCCGGGATTGAACTCACGACATTCGTATTGTGAGGCACTAACCCCTGCCCATATATTATTGAATGTATTTAATTTAGTTATTAATACATTTATATGCGTGGCGCAGTGGAAGAGTGGCCGTGCGCGACCCGAGGGTCCCTGGTTCAATCCCCACCTAGTACCAACCTCGTCATGTCCGTTGTGTCCTGAGCAAGACACTTCACCCTTGCTCCTGATGGGTGCTGGTAGCGCCTTGCATGGCAGCTCCCTCCATCAGTGTGTGAATGTGTGTGTGAATGGGTAAATGTGGAAGTAGTGTCAAAGCGCTTTGAGTACTTTGAAGGTAGAAAAGCGCTATACAAGTACAACCCATTTATCATTTATTTATTTATCATTTATCAATATATTTATTCATTTATTTTTTTTGTTTAATTTATACGTCGGATTTTTAAAATTGGGTTTACAATTATTTGGGTAATTTTAGCTTCAGCTTTTATTGATTTTGACCCTAAATAATTATTTTGTATTCACGCAATTTATATATTCTTATGTAAATTATTTTAATCATTTTATTTTGTTTTTTTCTATACTTAACTATGCATATTACTACAACTTATGAGTTGTTCTTTTCTTAGATTTTTTTGTTATATTTGGTATTTTTCTTGGACATTTATTTGCTATTTCATTATTTCTTAACTAATTTTCTTTATGAATATTAAGAAACTCAACCTATTTCATTTAATCCTTTATACATAATTATTGTGTATTTATGTATGTGTATTTATTGTTTTATTTGATCTTCATATATGATATTTTTTATTTGCTTTAAGTTTTAGCTTTAGTTCTTATTTATTTAGCCATTTATAGATTTATTTTGCAGTTAATGATGCATTTGTTTTCTTTGTTTTTATGCATATTACTTTATTTCATTTATTGTTTTTTTGTTGTTTATTTATTTTAATTGTATATTTTTATTTTTGTATTCATTTTATTTACATTCATTTCAGTTTATTATATACACATTTATTTTTTTTTAATTTTATTGTTTCCACTGTTCCATTTATTGTCTTAATTATTATTATTATTATTATTATTTTTTTTTACATTTTATTGTTTTAAGTTTTCTGGTGTATTAACTTAAGATATATATGTTTTATTTATTTTGTCATTTAACCTATTAAATATACATATCATTGTTCAATTACATGTTCTTTCAAAATATTTATTTTGTAATTAATTTTACCTTTTAAAACCTTTTAATGTCATTCAACTGCAAATACTTACTTATATTTTCTCCATGCCCAGTCAGTCATACTAAAGGCTGAATTTATTGAAGCAAATTCAATTTTGATTTGAATGTTGTGAAATCAAACACACTTTCCCAGGAGCTGAAACAAAAGGTTGCCCACTCCTACATGCACTTGCCTTCCAGGCCATGTCACTTAATTGATGCACAACAGAAAGTGACGGCATGGTCGGCGGTGCGTAAAACCACGCTGACAGATAGCCCACGTCAGAAGGCCGTCTCGCTGTTCAACATGTCCCCCTTCCCCTTGAGTGACAGGCGCCCCCAATTAACCTCCAAACACACACACACACACACACACACACACACACACCTGCTCTCTCCCACGCACAGTTGTGTCTTCATTCCTTTGACCTTATTATACAAGAGCAGCTCATTTGCATTTTGTAACATTAGTGGAGCCTCTGCATTCGCGCGCAAAATCACTGATCAGTGGACGCCACACAGAGAAGGTTTGGGTCCCTCTAGTGTGCTCACAGAGAGACGGTTCAGTGGGAGACAATTTGCATCTCATTCTTCTGGTTGACCGAATGAACCAGAAACCAAAATGGAGGCGCATGGCTTTGCTAATACTTGGCAACGACATCCAAACGTGAGGATTATTTTATGTTCATATAATAAATGATAATGTGCACATGTCAACTAAATTGGCTTGTATTAATTTTTTCTAAATGGTTCTGAATTGAGCTCACCTCAAATTAATGTACAGTAGTACTGTATGGTGATTTTAAAGGTTTACAACCAACAGAGGGCGCCACTCTCTGTATTTGTTGTGTTCTGTTGGTTTGGTTTGTACTTAGCTCTTGAAATGTTTTTTTCTTCATTTTTAAAATCCAATTTAATATCATTATTTATTACTGTTATTGATTTGGTAATTTGCTTGACGTTATTTGACATTAAATGTTGTGTTTTTATTTATTCATTTTGTAATTTACTTATACTCAATTTTATTTTTTTTCATGGTTGTATTTGTATTTACCTTGCATTTTACTCGTTTTTTGTTATTTTTTGAAAATGATTGGGTTTTTATTTATTATTTTTGTTGTTTTTTATGCAATAATTCGTTTTTTCAATTTCATTTTTTTATTTTATTATTTTACTGTTTAGTGCACATTTTTTAAATTAATTTTGTAATTTATATACACCGAATTTATTAAATTTATTCTATTTTGTTATTTTTTTTTACTTTTTATTTTACTTTTTTGTTGATTCTTTTTTAATCATTGTGTTTTTATTTATTGTTTTATTAATTTTGTTAGTTTTATTTGTTTAACATTTATTTTTTTGTTTTCATTTCGTTCTTTTTATTTTATTATCTTAGTGTTTGGTCTTAGCGTTACATAATATAAATGATCTGTTGCAGGGTCAAACTGTCTCCATCATAATGTTTATTAATTATACTAAATAGATAAAGTTTTGTGTTAACTTTAGTGACAAAGTGTACAATTTTTAATGTACACTTTTAAATTTATAAACATTTTTGTATTCTATAATTGTATTTTCTTTTCTTTACCTTTTTTTTTGTTTTTGTTTTGAGTTTTTATTATTGTTTATTATTACATGTATTAGTTTCTTTCATTTAATAATTTCCTATCATTATATTATTTTATAAAATGTCGCCGTCACAATGTTCTTCATTAATTATACAGTAGTGGCAAAGTGACAAAGTGCACATTTTGAACTTATTGATTCCAGGTGAGGGCGGGGTCACTGGTTTATCAAGTACCACCTCCGCTCTAAGGTTTGTTTGTTTTTCTGTGTTCAAGCATGACTACTGGCAATTTCCACTAAGTGTTACGAAGTCGTGGGGAGTTTTTTAAGGGGAGGTGTGGCATCTTGAGAAAAATCAAGAAAAAAAGTATTTGAACAGGTTAAAAGAGGATTAGTGCAACCAAATATCATACAGATTATTACTTCTAATACTAGTGAGAGAGACTAACAAATGGTTTCCACTTGTTACTATGAGGCAGAACTATGAATTGTTATTATTGGGGTTATTATAAGGCATGTTTACTTTCACTTTTAAATTCAACTCTGCATGTCTTATAAAATTAAAAAATAACAAAACACTCATGTATATTGTGCGTTCCTACACAATCCCAATGTGCTCTTTGGCAATGTTTTCATTGAGCAGTTATGGTGGAACTCTGAATTCTGCCTGGAAACAAGTGGTTACAGGAAAAATGTGAGAGTACATTTTGAAAAACTCATTACAAAGCCTCAATCTTCAAGTCTGATACCAGTATTTTTAAAGATCAGGCATTTTTACCACTGTGTTACATGGCCTTTCCTTTTAACAACACTCAGTAAACGTTTGGGAACTGAGGAGACCAATTGTTGAAGCTTTTCGGGTGGAATTCTTTCCCATTCTTGCTTAATGTATAGCTTAAGTTGTTCAACAGTCCGGGGTCTCCGTTGTGGTATTTTAGGCTTCATAATGCGCCACACATTTTCAATGGGAGACAGGTCTGGACTACAGGCAGGCGAATCTAGTAGTTTCCTACGAAGCCACGCTGTTGTAACACGTAGTTTGGCATTGTCTTGCTGAAATAAGCAGGGGCGTCTATGATAACGTTGCTTGGATGACAACAAATGTTGCTCCAAAAGCTGTATGTACTTTTTAGCATTAATGGTGCCTTCACAGATGTGTAAGTTACCCATGCCTTGGGCACTAATACACCCCCATACCATCACAGATACTGGCTTTTGAACTTTGCACCTACAACCGTCTGGATGGTTCTTTTCCTCTTTTTTCCGGAGAACACAAATCCACAGTTTCCAAAAACTATTTCAAATGTGGACTCGTCAGACCACAGAACACTTTTCCACTTTGCATCAGTCCATCTTAGATGAGCTCGGGCCCAGCCAAGCCGGCGGCGTTTCCGGGTGTTGTTGATAAATGGCTTTCGCTTTGCATAGTAGAGTTTTAACTTGCACTTACAGATGTAGCGACCAACTGTAGTTACTGACAGTGGTTTTCTGAAGTGTTCTTGAGTCCATGTGGTGATATCCTTTACACACTGATGTCGCTTTTTGATGAAGTACTGCCTGAGGGATCAATGGTCCATAATATCATCGCTTACGTGCAGTGATTTCTCCAGATTCTCTGAAACTTTTGATGATATTACGGACCGTGGATGGTGAAATCCCTAAATTCCTTACAATAGCTGGTTGAGAAATGTTGTTCTTAAACTGTTGGACAATTTGCTCACGCCTTTGTTCACAAAGTGGTGACCCTACCCACATCCTTGTTTGAGCATTCCTCAACTTCTCAGTCTTTTTTGCCACTTATGCCAGCTTTTTTGAAACACGTTGCAGGCATCAAATTCCAAATGAGCTAATATTTGCAAAAAATAACAACGTTTTCCAGTTCGAACGTTAAGTATCTTGTCTTTGCAGTCTATTTAATTGAATATAGGTTGAAAAGGATTTGCAAATCATTGTATTTTGTTTTTATTTACGATTTACACAATGTGCCAACTTCACCGATTTTGGGGTTTGTAGATGTAACACTAATAATATTTACTTTGTTATCTACAGGCTTTTTAAATGTACAAAATGTATCAAAAAAAATCATGCAAAGCATTCTTTCAGTTTTTGGTATGCAGAAGAAGTTTGCACACTCCTGACTTAGACTGTGTTTTTTTCACAATTTATAATAACAAACTTATTTATTTATGTGTGTGGTATTCAAGAATGTTGAAATGTTACATTAATGAATAATGTTTGACCCTGGAGCAGATTATTTTTCTTTCCCATGGGAAAACCTGTCGGATGCCTCCTAAGACTGTGTGAGAAAAAGAAAATAAGATAATGAGTGTGTGCTTATGTTAAAATAACAGACAATAACGACCAAACGGTTCTGACAGGTTCTGTGTTATTTCCTGCAGACATTCGTAACAACATGCAGGTCCAGCAGATGAAGAAGTGGGTCCAGTCATGCATAGACCATCACAAGGACAAGCTATCCAGTCTGAGTCGAGACATTTGGGCTCATTCCGAAATCGGCGGTCAAGAAACCTACGCCGTGGAGCGCTTCCTGCGCTTTTTCCGCTCGGACCCGGCTTGGAGCGTACAAAGTCCTTACATGATTCCCACGGCCTTCCGGGCCAGCTGGGGTCCGGTGGGAGGCAACGAGGAAGACCCGGTTCTGAATTTGGCCTTTCTGTGCGAGTACAACGCCCTGCCTGATATTGGCCACGCTTGCGGACACAACCTGATCGCTGAGGTGGGAGCTGCTGCCGCATGGGGTCTGAAAGCCGCTCTGGAGAGGCAGACAGAACTTCCGCCCCGAGTGAAGGTAAACTGTTACACATTGAAGTGTATTTCTGGTCTAGTCGTCCTCGTCTGGACAGAAGGGTGACTGACACGGCAGTGCGGCCGGATCAAGGAGACGTCAGAGATGCTTTACTGAACCAAAAGTAGCTTTATTACAAGCGAGCGCCATTAAACAGGTCTGTAGGAGGAACCTAGGTCAAAAAAATGAAGGACTCCTGACTGGAGAAGCCAAACCACTAGTCTTTTATTTTTTCTTTCTCTCTCTGGGTGTGTGCTTAAGTCAGAACAACACAACCTGACCATGTAAAGAGATGTCCCTGTGCAGTGACTGGAAAACAACTGCTTTAAGTCATAACTCAAATGTTGGCGTTGAGCTAGACAGGTAGTCTTTTCTCAAGGATGTGGTTTATTACTTTTGCATTCCGAAGTCCCAATTAGGGCCTCTTTCCAACGAGAAGTGATCCAATCCACCTGCGAATGTCAAACTAAGGGGCCCTTTCTTATTATGTGCTCAAACTGAAATACCACTATTTACTTAAACTCTTAAGGCCCAAGCTGTTTGTTTACATGCTTTTTTTAATTTCTCTTTGCTATTTGGGCTTATTGGACCCTAATTGGAATAAAAACTAAAAATCATCTTTTCTTATGATGTACTTAGTCCATAAGTACACAAACGTGTACTTCATGTGTAGTGACATGCACATTTTTATTTTTACGCTTTTTTTTTTTTAAATTCCATTGTATGTTATACTCTTCTGACACCACCAGATAGCAGTATAAGTGTCCACATAAGACCCCAATTCAGTAGTGTACACAATTTTGGAAATAAGAGCTAAAAGGTTTTGTCCACGCATGTGGCCACTAAGGCCTTTAAATGTGTAAACTTGGTGGTTTGCTTTCTCCAAGGTGAATATTAAACATTCACCATATGTAGAACATAATATGAGTTGATTAATTCACTTCAACATCATCGAGTACATTCCGCCACTTAATTTCATGTGGCCCGCCACCTTAATTTGATACGACCTGCCATGTAAGATTATGTGGCCCGCCATATAATTTTATGTGGTCCGCTTGGTCATATTTTGTGGCCCGCCACATCATTTAAAGTGGCCTGTCACATCATTTATATCGTTTGCAATGCCATTTTATGTCGTCCGCCACTTTATGTGGTTCTCCAAGTCATTTTGTATAGTCCACAACATTATTGTATGTGGGACATGTCTAAACCCAAAATCATATTTAGTGTAGTAGAAAATTACCTTGTTTTCTGTGAAGGAGCTCTTAATTCAAAACACTTGTATCTCAAATCAACGTTTCCCATTTAAATCAATTTAATCGCTGCTTCCCCCCCCCCCCAACCCCCGCCGCAGAGTTTAAACATGAAACATGCCTTTTAAAAAGAAAAAACAAACCTTCAGATATTAAATATTGTATGCAAACAATACAACAGAATGTACTTCAAACAACTACAGTAGTTGTATGAAGTAATGTAGTAATAATGTACAGCATTTACCTTGTACAAGGGACTTCTACGGTACGTCCTTTCAGATGGCAAACACATCATCTTCAGCTTCTCCATATTTCATGGATAAATGACCATCAATTAGATATTATTTTATTGTCAGCACTGTCTATCCCACTCACTCTCTTCCAATAGTTGAACAAAAAAAAATATGTCGCTCTTTAGCTCTAAGCTAATTACAGGGTGCCTTGTGACATTTGCTAAGCCGACAAAATGTTTGCTTGCAACTTATAACTTGAAGCATAACAGTTAGCCGAAAGACAGCTCATATCTCAAAACACTCTGAAGTTGAGGTAGCACAGTATTTATTGTAAAATTCATGAATAAACGTCCATTGAATTGGTGCCATTTGTGCCCTCCAAAAATGAGCCTTTTAACACATTTTTTATGCAGCAATGTGTCCTGCACATTGACTTGATTGCGTTTTAAATAAAACCCTTCAAAACATTCATTTAAACTGGATTGAACACGAAGGGGGAAAATTGTTGCCTGTCGCCGCTTTCTAAAATTTCAGGCCACATTGTTTAACTTGTTCTGCAAAAGTCTGGAAATGATGTTACTAAATGTATTTGTTGGTAGAAAATTAGCATTTACTGCTGGCAAAGTATATGCCTTTTAAACTTGAATACTGTATGATCATGAAACGAATTATATTATCATACAGTCAAAACATTTGTTTTGATAAAATGCAGTAAATACTGAAATACTTGCTTGTCAAGCAAGTTATCCATCAATTTGTCAGTAAAACAAATATATAATCAAATGAATGTATAATACTGTCACTGTTATATTAGTTGCTTAGTCATAGTTAATATTCACTGTTATTGCAGCCATAATTGCAATTTGGGCCTCAATGAAAATGAGTTTGACCATTAAAAATACTAAATACAATCCCTCAGTATTTTGTACAAATATTTATGGTCCCCTTTATCCCAACTGTACTTATTTTTGAAATAAAAACAACAACCAATTTATTTCAAATTTACACTTTTGTCATATCCATAGGTTTTTACTCAGTCCTGTTACCCTAACACATCACTCCCCTTTGAAAAATGTCAAATTAATTTACACTGTTATAATAATATCTAAGAAAAAAGGCTGGTTGGCCATGTTTTATGTGCTTATACTGTATGAGTGAGGGTTGTCATGGTAACCGTAAAGACAAGCTCCTAAGGCACCGTTAAGAAATTAACAATGCGAAGAATCTGCAAGTTATAAAAGTGCAAGAGAGTGCCATCAAGTTATGAAAAAGAAGCATGTGTCCAAAAATGTGTCCTTGCATCAAGAGCCATTGTGTTCTTTAAATGTTGCCATGGAGACTTGGGCTGTCTTCACATTACTCAACGGAATGAAAAGCGCTTTTTTATTTGTTCCTCACAAGGCATATTTGCATATTATATTTCCTGTTGCACTCACTCATAACTGATGCATGGCAACGCTACAAGGAGTTTGTTCCAGTTGCACGTTGCAAAAGGGACCCCAAAAAGATCAACTTTAAGAATAACTATTAACTTACAAATGATAGTACTGTCAGGTTAAATGTCATATATTCCGTAGTAGGAGAAATAAAGGATTTTTTATTTCTTTGTTTTTAATGGAATGAGAGAATCTAAACGTTCTGACCTCCTGTTTTAATGCTAGTGTTGTATAGAGTAAAGACAGAGAAACAGAAATAAATGTGTATTCATGCCAACTTGAATTTTGGGCGTTTAAAATGAATGCAGATCCATCTATCATCTTTATTATGATAATTAAAATGTCTTGTATTTCTTCTCATAAACTTCCATCTTAAAATGCCACATTAAAACTACACAAGGGGCTGCTATAGTAGGTCCACATTGTTTTTTTTGCTCATACAAAATAAAATAATATACAGCGTGATTGAAAAATAACCACTTATTATTACATATTTTTCTATTGTAAAAGTATTTTTTATTAAGTATTAAGTGTTTTTTTATTGTTTATTTTCATTTATTTTTAACATGTACAGGTTTTATGAAAATGAATAGGCTCCAGGTAGAATTTTACGAACAAAACCACTTTTCTTTTAAATAATATAGAAATTTATGAGAGCTGTTTTTCTATTTTATGGAGGAATGTAATCATAGAACTGTCATCCGTTGTTAATTAAATGTATTGATTTTAAATCGAGAATTGTTTTGAATCAAGAATCCATTCTGAATCGAATCGTTACTCCCAAGAATCGAACCGCATTGTGCCCTAAGAGTCACAGCCCTCAGTATTTATTGTATTTTTTGCCACATCCTCCCTCCCCCCACATTGATTTATTATTTATACATTTGGAGGCACTACAATCATGGCTAACCCCATTTCTAGGGGGATCAAGAATGTCGTAGCAAATTCTGGTGCCTATATGGAATTGAGTTTTTTTGTAAAAAATGTTTAAAAATAAATAAATAAAACGTTAATAAATAAATTACAATTATTTTAAAATAAGGACATACTTTTCATTCACCCTGTAGATTAAAAATTGTAATTGTGATTAATCGAAATTAATCCACAGCAAGCCTGCGATTATTCCGTTTAAAATGTTTAATATTTTAACAGCCCTAATCATAATGATTATTTTCTAGAATCTTATTTTAAATGGAATTGGACTGATTATGGAGATGTATTTAGATTGCTAGCACAATAATAACTATTAGGTCATTTTTATGTTAGCTGCTGAGGACCTTGGTCACAATTTGGACAGCACCCCAAAACAGGCTACTCTGTACAGGGCTGTTAAACAGATGGTTTCTAGTGCGCTAAACCTTGTCATCCTTGGGTTACTTTGAACAAGCATTTCATGTCTGCCACTGGTGCCTTTTAAATGATTATTTGCTGGGTCTAATTTTAACCAATGTGTTTGTGCTATAAATACTGATACAGTATATCAAATATGTCAAACTGGTCCATCACTTCATTTAACATGGTCCATGAATTTATTTAAAGGTGGCCCGAGATGTTATATTAAAAGTGGGCCGTGACGTCATTTAATGTGCCCTGCTACATAATTTACCGTATTTTCCGGACTATAAGGCGCACTTAAAATCCTTTTTTTTCCTCAAAACTCGACAGAGCGCCTTATAACCCAGTGCGCCTAATGTAAGGAATATGTTTGGATGAGCTTACCCACCTCGAAGCTATTTTATTTGGTACATGGTGTAATGATAAGTGTGACCAGTAGATGACTGTCTAACATAAGAGATAAATGTAGGCTGCACTATGATGGCAATATGACTCAAGTAAACAACACCATTATTTTAAATGTTCCATTGAAAATATAGAAAATTACACACGGCGCTCAAAAATCTATCAAAATGTTTTAGTATGACTTTGGTAAGCTATGAAGCCACACCGCTTGATGGATTGTACTGTGCTTCAACATCCATCCATCCATCCATCCATCCATCCATCCATCCATTTTCTACCGCTTATTCCCTTCGGGGTAGTGGGGGGGCACTGGAGCCTATCTCAGCTACAATCGGGCGGAAGGCGGGGTACACCCTGGACAAGTCGCCACCTCATCGCAGGGCCAACACAGATAGACAGACAACATTCACACTCACATTCACACATACGAGTATTATAATTTTTTTAATTTTTTATTTTTTTTTCAAGTTTATTTACAATACCATAGAACAATTACAATAGTAGTGAATATGATTTAAAGATGTTGGTAAGTGAAAGGGTCCCCCAAATAAGCTAGAAGAAGCTTTTGACAGGGGGTCCAGAGGACAGTATATACATGGAATGATGAAACATGGTGGCAAGCACAAACAAAACAAAAACAAAAAAAACGCTATATGATAAACACAAGATAATAGTACTAAAGCAAGCATACACATAGATACAATTATGATGTGTTTATAAGGTAAGACATATTATCTGGTGTTTTGTTTCGCAATATTATGCAAAAACAACTGGTACCTGCTGATCTGTATTTGGGATCTGCATACATCCTGAAAAATTGCGCGCGTCCGTCTTTGTAGTCCGTGCGGACTTCTTTTTCTCTATCTTCTTGTTAAGGGGCATTCATTCTCCACTGTTGCCATTTCTAATATAAAGTAGTGTAAAGTTTTTACTTTGTCTGACAGTAAACTCGCCATGAAAGCGCTTAAACATACCGGTGCAGTGAGTTTACATTATTCACCCAAGGAACTTTAGTTATTAGAGAGTTCCGGTAGGACAGTTTTTCACGGGACACATTTCCTGTGTTGTTGTTTCCGGATGAGGAGATGCTGCTCCGTTATTGATTTAAGTAAAGTCTGAATGTCATTAAAACAGTTAGCTCCATCTTTTGACACTTCTTCCACTCCCGTCCTTGCACGCTACACCGCTACAACAAAGCTGACGGGGAGAAGACGCTGCCAAAGGTGAGGCACGTAAATAAGACCGCCCACAAAACGGCGCATCCAGAAGCGACCGTCAGAAAGCGGCTTGAAGATGATCTGTAAAACATACCGTAATTTCCGGACTATAAGCCGCTACTTTTTCCCCTCGTTCTGGTCCCTGCGGCTTATACAACGGTGCGGCTTTTCTACGGCTTACGGTAACCAGGGGCGCGCACTACCGAGGATGCGCGAGACCGAGGCAGACATCTGGCGCCAGGTAACGAGAGCAAAACAAAGAGTAGGAGAGCGTCAGCGACAGTTTGCGCGAAGGAAGTGTTCATGCAAACACCCTCAATATGGAAAACAAACGGAGAAGTGCATATGATGCTGCTTTTAAGTTAAAGGCAATCGATCTGGCTGATGAAGAGGACGGCGTAACGGCTGACGAAGCCGGAGCCGTTGATTCCACTGACGAAGAGGAAGGTTTTGAGAGCGAGAACAAAGGAGAGAGAGTGGCTGACGACGCCATTTTGGACCTGTTCTTCTCCGACACCGACGAAGAGGATTTCGGTGGTTTTAGTACGCAGGAGGAAGACGATGACACAATGATTAAAGACTGACTTTTCATATACCGGTAGTAGGCTGGTTATTTTGATAACGTAAACAGCTGCGGGACT